>NW_022985197.1:412860-447253 GCF_010093535.1 Lindgomyces ingoldianus
GCAGCAACATACTGTTCGAGCTTATTGCTCGTACTATGTAGCAGCTTTCGTCCAGCGTTCCTCCTGTCTTGACAGTAGGTGCGCATATCTAACAACTCTACACACTTATTTAATAATAAGGTTAATACATAAGACAACTCTAATAATTAGTAAATACTATAAAGTTATATTTTTATCTAATAAAGAGGATTAAAATAAGAAATAGTGTAAGAATAATAAAATAAATAAAACTAGTAAGCTATTTAGTATAAAAAAGATAGATATTAAAAACGCCTTTTAAAAGGTAGATACTTACTTTATTGTTACGGTCTATGGTTGGACCAGCGTAACTCCACTAGCAGTGCTCCACAATCTAGCTGGATTGGGACAGGGCTCGCTTAAAAACCAGTCGGAGGACACGGAGGCAGCGCAGCTGCCCGAGGTTATAGAAGAATGCGTCGTCTAATAAAGAGGCGGGCCGCGAATCCAGGGAGCTTAAGAGAGCCTGCAGGAGTCTCCTTAGCAAGCTCCTATAAACTCCTACTAACTCCTCTTAGCGCCCTAGCACATGTATATAGTTCCCACATTAAACAACCTTTAGGAGGTGTGTTTAACATTTAGTTTATTCTTTACATAGACTAAGTAGCATTTAGCTTTCTAAAGAGCTGTAATACTATTTGTATATCTTACACTATATATACCTCTAACTCTGTCTATTAGGACTGTTTAACCCTAGCCTCTCTACTGCTGCACATAGGGCAAACTACAATCTAGTCACCCTACCCTTCTCTAATAGCCTAATAGCCTGTACGCAGGACTGTACACCCTGCTAGATTAGCCCCTACTATCTGTCCTACCTCTTTAGGAATATTGTAAGACCTAAGTGCTTCTTAAAGCAAAAATTGTAACATTAAACACTACCCTTTTTAAAAAGTATAGATACTTTATAACATAACTTAGATTCTAACATAGCCTATACTACGCTATTAGGATCTACAGAAGTTCCTACCTAAAGCAAAGCTGTCCTAGTAGAATAGATTAACATAATTTAGAATAACATTAAAAAACTCTAGCAGATTAGTAATAAAGTTAGTAAATTACTAAAACTTAAAAAAAAAATTACTAACTTTTACTAAAAAGTAGTAGAATTATAAAACCTTCTTAAACTTTTAAGCTCTTAGAAAGTAACTAACTAAGCCTATTAAATACATAAACTATAAGTAAAGCTAGTAAAGATCTAAAACATCTTAACTAAAAAAACAAGCATTATAGTAAAAAAAAGCTTTAAAACTAGCTCTTTTAAAGCTTTTTAAAAAATTACTAAAGAACTTTTAACTATTCTTTATAAGATGTCACCTTTATATGTAATATAATAAAAAAGCATTTTAGACTAACATAGAAATAATATTCTAAATAAGATTACACTTAAAAGGCCCTTTTATAATTTAGTTCTAACTCTATGCAGATAATTAGATAAATTTTAGAGTAAATAGTAAAGCACTTACTTTTAAAATAAAAAAAGTATTTAGTAGTATTAAAAACTTTAAAAAAGCTCTAATAGCTATTTATAAAACCTTTAATAAAAAAAAGATTGCAGTAGACAAGTTAGACACTATAAAATAAAAAACTAGCCTAGTTTAGAATTATGCAGCACGCTTTAGAGAACAGCTAGCTATCTGCAGATAGATAAACTAGAAAGCCCTCTGCTACATGTTCTATAATAGACTAAGTAAAGTAGTAAAAGATAAATTTATGCACAGTAAAAAACTAACTACTTTTAAAAAATTTATTATGTAAGCAATAATCTATAACAACTGTTATAAAAAGTGTAAAAAATAAAAAAAATAAAAAGGAACTTTTTAAAGACTAGAGTTTATTTCTAAGAAAAAAAAGCTTTTATAATATAATAAAAAACTAATAGACCTTAGTTATGTAAAGCATATATAAAGCCTTCTCTTTAAGAAGAGCTAAGTTCTAGGACATAATAAGCTGCCCTTAATAAAGAAATAACAAAAGTAGCTAAAAAATAAGGCCTACCTAAACTATAAAAAAGTAGGATATTTCTACTAAAACTACCTAAACTTTTAGAAAAGAGAGAATAAAAATACTACTATAATAATAAAAGCTATTACTGCTAAATACAGCCTTATAAATAAGAAAATATTAGAAAGACTAAATAATAGACTTTACTAGTAATATAAAAAAAACTACTTTTTAAACAACTGCCTTAAAGTGTATTAGAAGGTAGTTATTTAAAATTTTAGCAGCCTTAATACAGTGTTACAAGACCTTGTAATTTTTAAAAAATATAAAAAAAAAACTTAGATCTAAGGATATATTATAAACATTTAAAAAGAAAAGAAATAATTCCCTCTTTAAAATTAAACCTCTAGCACTTTAGTAAAAGAGCTCTTTTAACAGTTTTAGAAATGTAAATGCTAGAAGTGCAGTTTATAACATAACTACCTAAGTTATTACATAGTTATGCTTTATTAGATAAATATTAGTAATAACTACTTTACATTTAACATTATCTAACGCATAGCTAAAGTTAAATATAATATTATAAATAAAAAAGAGTAATAGCAGTTCTTTATAAAGATCTAAGATTAAAAACTAGAAGGACTAGGTAAACCTGCTAGGTTTAAAGTCCTAAAGCTAGTACCTAGAAAGCCTAAGACACTGCTTCTAAGCCTTATAATTAGTAAGAAAGCTTTAGTAATGTAACAGAGCTATAGTTAGTGCGCACTTTATAGAAATAAAACCTACAGCACTAATAACTGCTAATAAAAAGGACACTTAGTCTAGATAGTACAGACGCAGGAATACCTACAGTAGACTTAGAAGGGCCCTGTAAAGATGGGATAGTAAGTAGCACAGATAGCACTGTGTTACAATCCTTGCTTCGGGAAGCACTTGGGTCTTATGATATTCCTAGGGGGGAAGTAGGACGGGTAATAGGGGCCAATCTGGTGGGGTGTACAGTCCCACGTACAGGCTATTAGGCTAATAGAGGGAGGAAGAGTAACTAGATTGTGGTTTGCCCTATGTGCAGCAGTAGAGAGGCTAGGGTTAAACAGTCCTGTTAGACAGGGTTAGAGGTATATATAGTGTAAGATATATAAATAGTATTGCAGCTCTTTAGAAAGCTAAATGCTACTTAGTCTATGTAAAGAATAAACTAAATGTTAAACACTTTCTAAAGGTTGTTTAATGTAGGAACTATATACATGTGTAGGGGACGCTAAGGGGAGTTAGCAGGAGTTTGTAGGAGCCCTCTAAGAGGGGTTTTTATAAGCTTCTCTAAGCTCTCTTAAGCTCCTTCTAATTTATAGCGTGTCCTCCTATTAGACAACGCATTCTTCTATAATCTTAGGTAGGCGCGCTACCTCTGCGTCCTCTAATTAGTCTGTAAGCGAGCCCTGCCCTAAACTAGCTAGATTGTGGAGCACTGCTAGTAGGGTTATGTTAGTCTAACTGTAGACTGTAACACGCTGCCCCCTCTCTCTAGCGGCGTCCTTGCTGCTCTGCTTACATAATTATGTTAGTAAGGGTTTGTTTATAAAGTAGGCGTTTACTTGCTAAAAGGCATTCTTAACATCTATTTATTTTACACTAAATAGCTTGTTAGTCTTATTTATTCTACTATCTTTATGTTGCTTATTATTTTAATCCTCTTTACTAGATAAAGATAAGGCTCTATAGCGCTTACTAGTTTTTAGGGTTATTCTGTGTGTTAACTTTATCTTTAGATAAGTGCGTTAAGTGTATAAAAAAGCATAGCAAATGTAACACTTTTGTTTTTAATGCTATGTAGAATTATTTAAAGAAAGAGAAGAAGGCGCTTCTTTAGAAAGCTAAGGTGTTAAAGGCCTAGAATTATGTGTTGTAGGACAAGTAACAGGCCTAAGACTAGGAAGAACTAGCGTGGGATTAGGAGCAGCTTTGTCTGCAGGAGGAGATGCTAGGGGCAATAGATAGGGAGCATTCTAAACAGGATTGTATCTAAAGATTGCTAAATTTACTAGAGGCCTATTGCGTAAGGTACCTAAAAGGGGATCTCTCCTCCTTAGACAAGATAAAAGCTTTTAAGGCTAAAGTAGATAGCTATTCTTCTTTTTAACTATTATTAGCTAAGACTTGTCTTTAAAGGCTGCTGCTATCTAGTAATAACATAGCTGTTCCTTTTAATATAAGTGCCTTATTGCCTAGCTAGTTTCTTTTAGATAAGCTTAAAAGTACTTTTGTACTAACAGCTGCGCGTTTCTTAAATTCTTAGCTAGTTCTTACATGTTTTTACTAGTAAGCTATTTTTTCTATTTTACTAAGAACTTTTTCTAGTTTTTTTAATTACTAATAATTTATTTAACTTTATATTCTACTTCTTTGTTCTTTTATTTTTAAGTAGATAAGAGGACTTCTTTTAGTGCTTTTTCTAGTCTAGAGACATAGAACTATAGGTGTATCTTTATATGCAGGGGAAGCTTAAGCTTGCAGTTGTTCTGTTAGGTCTAAAGGACTTTATATAGTTTTATCTTTTTTTTTGCTAGCTTTCTTAAAGGTCTAGGTGTCTTAAGGTTTTTTATGTTAAGATAGACATAGTCTTCTAGGTAAATTTCTAGTCCTAGTTATTATAATTTGTTTACATATTTTTCTATTGCTTCTTTACTAGATCTTGCTTTAATAGCTAACTTCTTATGTATCTAACATAGGTCTGTTAGCTAATCTATTAATTCTTATAAGTCTATAGGTTAACTGCTATGCAGCATAAAGTATAGGTTATATCTAAAATTAGCTTTATATAGTGTTTCTTTTGTTATAGCTAATTCTATGTTATTAATTACTAACTGCGCTATTAGAAGCTATTTTAGCTAGTTATTTTAAGTATAAAAAATATACTTTTTTAAATATTTTTCTATTTCTGCATTTGCTCTTTTAGTCTGTCTATCTGTCTGCGGGTAGTAGGCTGTTAATAGCTTATGTGCTATGCTAAGGTGCTGTATTGCTGCTTTCTAGAAACTGCTAGTAAATAGCTTATCTTAGTTAGAGATAATAATCTTAAGGCATTTATGTACTAATATTATGTTTTACTTTAGTTTATAAATAAATTCTTTAGCTATTATTATTTTTTTTAAGGGCTAGGTGTGTAGATACTTAGTAGTTTTGTCTAGAGCTACTGTAATTATGTTGCACATCCTGTCTGTTCCTAGTTCTCTAGCTAGGGGTAATCCTATAATAAAGTCTATTGTAATTATTATCTATAGTAGCTTTAGTGCTTTAATTAGTTAGAGATATCTATAGGCCTTATGCCTTCTTAAGTTGTTTTTATTGCAGGTATTGTATTCTCTAAGTACCTCTATGCATAGTTGCTTTACCTTTAGTATTTGTTATAGTATAGTAGCCCTTAGCTTCTTTTAAAGGGTGCCTATTCCTAGATGTCTAAACATTAGAGATTTGTAATATTCTTAGATTAGGTTCTTTTATTCTTACTTGCTAGCTATAAGCATGTAGAATTTCTTTATAGGTTAGGGCTTATTATAAATCTATTCTTTATTAGTTTTCTTAAAGAGTATAAATTCTTTAGTTCTCTTCTTTTCTTTATTAAAGTAGTCTAGTCTTTAGCTAAGAGCGTTAGCCTACTAGTTTTATGCTCTAGGTATGTGCTTAATAATATAGTTAAACTGTGCAAGTTCTATTACTTATTTTATGTGCATTAGTAATAGTTTCTTTACTAACAAGAACATAACTAAGTTTACATAGTTAGTTATAATATTAAATAGCTTTACTATTCTATATAGCTCTGTAGCCTATACTTTTACAGCATTTAATATTACTTTTAGCTCTTTATTAGGTATGCTGTAGCCTGCTTTAGGACCTAAGAACTTAGCAGAGTGGTACGCAACTAGGTGCTATTTTCTGTCTTCCTGCTTTTAGTATAATGCAGCTCTGCTAGCTCTAAGGGATGCGTCTGTGTGGATCTTTGTATCTAGTTGTGGGTTGTACATTCTTAGTACTAGTTTGTCTGTTATAGCTTATTTTAATGTTGTAAATGCTTTATTTATTTCTAAAGTCTAGACAAACTTTGCTATTACCTACTTCTTAGTTATAGTGTTTGTTAATAGTATAGCAATTTTTAAGTAGTCCTTAATTATTTGTCTAACATAACCTAATAATCCTAGGAATCCCTTTACTTCCTTAACTGTCTAGGGTTCTAGCTATTTAAGTACCTTCTGTACTTAGTCTTCTAAAGTATCTCTTAAATAGATAAGGACGTTATTTAAATATACTAGGGTAAAGACATCTAGATAAGGGTTAAGAGCTGTATTAATAATTTGCTAGAACGTTGCTAGAGTGTTTATTAGGCTAAACAGCATTACTAATAATTTGTAGAGCCCTTATAAAGTTCTAAATGCTGTAAGCTACTTATCTCCTTTTCTTATTCTTATTTTGTTAAATCTGTCTTGTACATTAAACTTTATAAAGTACTAGGTTTCTCTTAGTTAGTTTATAATGTTCTGTATAATTAGTAAGGGAAACTAATCTTAGATTATGTTATTATTTAGGGTCTTATAGTTTTAATAGACTTGTATTTTTTTTTCTTTCTTTTTTGCAAAGACTACTGCTAAGGCTATAGAACTGTAACTTTCTTAGATATAGCCTTATGCTAACATTCTATTAACATACTCCTGCAAAGCCTTCTTCTATGCCCTAGTTAAAGGACAGAGCCTATGTGTTTTTAGGTTGTAATCTTTTATTAGGTTAATAGTGTAGTCCTATAGCTAGTGTAGTAGTAGTTTTTTAGGGTCTTCTAGTGTTTTAAACATGTCCTTGTAGTCTTTGTATTTAGGCGGAATTTAACCTTCTTTTTAGACTTATATAATGCTAATCTATTCTACATTCTTATCTGCTTTAATTTTCTTATAAGAGACTTTTTTAAGTTTTTTTTTTATTATTCTTACTGCCTAAGCTTTTAGCTTCTAGTAAGAGAACTTTTAAGGCTTCCTTTTCTTAGAGTAGTAACTACTACCTTACTTTGCTTATTTGTGGACTAAGCATCTGTTGTTGTGGCATGCTAACTAGGTTATGTGTGCGTAGTTGTTAAGAGTTTCTATAGTTATAGTTTTCTAATTAATTGCAGGGTTATGCGTTCTAAGCTAGTTGTAGCCTAAGATTGCATTATATTTGCCTCTTAGCTTAAGTATGTTTATAAACCTCTAGTTGCTTATGTTAAAAGTCTTTTTTATAGGTTTCTAGGTTAATCTATTCTCTACTATATTTAATTAATAATGCGTTAGTAAGAGTTACCTTAAACAAGTTTTTTTTTATTTAGAATAGTATACTTTGTTTGTCTACCTATTTCTTATCTATTGCAGTAAAGGTGCATCTGCTGTCTACAAGGGCTAGTCTAGGCCACCCTTTGTACGTGAAGGTAGTTGTTAGGCTGTGCCCTACTTCTTATCCTACTATAATTACTGCTAATATGTTATGTTTAACTTCTTTGTTAAAAAGGGGATAAAAGTTAATATTCTATAAGTTATTATTAAATTTGTTTTTTTTTTTATAGATTTAGTGTTTTTAGTTGCAGTAGTTAGCTGCTTTACATTTATAGTCTTTAACTAGATAGTGTAATGTTAGGTAGTCTTCTTTTCTTGCTGCTTTCTACTAGAAATAGTAGAACTTATAGTTCTTTTATTTATTACACTTTATCTATAGTTTTTGTTTGTAAGGGGGAGCTGTCTAATAAGTGTAGCAGTTTATAGTTTTACAGGCTAAGGCTGTTTCTTGCTATAGGCAACTGTTGTGGTTCTTTTTCTATGTAGGCTACTATTCTGCTTAATGTTTGTTATCCTAGTGTCTAACACAGTATTGTTGTGTACACTAGTACTAGGGGTACAGGCATTTGTTAGGTCTGTGTAGGGTATTAAGGGGACTTTTTTAAGTCTACTGTAGATATTCTTTTGTTTGTACTAGCTATACAGGATGCTCTTTTTATTAACACTTGCTTATGCTATAAGTGCTGCTTCTGCAGAGGACACATTGTCTATAATTTTGTTGTACTGTGAGAGCTTTTTTAAAGATTGCTAGGCTTAGGAGCAGTGTCTTAGGTTTCTTAGGCGCTAGTTATAGTACTTTAAACCTAGCAGGTTTACCTAACTATTCTAGCTTTTAATCTTTAATCTTAGTAAAGAATTACTATTACTTTTTTTTATTTATAATATTATATTTAACTTTAGCTATCTTTTATATAATGTTAAATGTTAAGTAGTTGTTACTAATGTTTATTTAGTAAAGCAAGACTATGCAGTTACTTAGGTAGTTATGTAGTAGCCTGCACTTCTAGCACCTGCATCTCTAAAACTGTTAGAAAAGCTCTTTTGCTAAAGTACTAGGGGTCTAGTCTTAGAAAGGGAACTGTTTTTTTTTTTTTAGATGTTTATAATATATCTTTAAATCTAAGTCTTTTTTTTATATTTTTTAAAAATTATAAGGTCTTGTAACACTGTATTAAGGCTACTAAAATTTTAAATAACTACCTTTTAATACACTTTAGAGCAGTTGTTTAAAGAGTAGTTTTTTTTACATTACTAGTAGAGTTTATTATTTAGTTTTTTTTGTATTTTCTTATCTATAAGGCTATATTTAGTAGTAATAGCTTTTATTATTATAGTAGTATCTTTATTCTCCCCCTTTTAGAAGTCTAGGTAATTTTAGCAGAAATGTCCTACTTTTCTATAGTTTAGGCAGGCCTTGTTCTCTAGCCACTTTTATTATTTCTTTGTTAAGGGCGGCTTATTATGTCCTAGAACTTAGCTCTTCTTAGAAGAGAGGCTTTATATATGCTTTATATAACTAAAGTTTATTAGTTTTTTATTATATTATAAAAGCTTTTTTTTTTAAGGATAAATTCTAGTTTTTAGAAAGTTTCTTTTAATTTTTTTTTTTTTTATGTTCTTTATAATAATTATTATAGGTTATAGCTTTTTTAATATAGTTTTTAAAAGTAGTTAGTTAGTCTATGTGTATAAACTTATCTTTTACTTTTTTATTTAGTCTATTATAAAACATGTGGCATAGGGCTTTTTAGTTGTTCTATCTGCAGATAGCTATTTACTCTCTAAAGTGTGCTGCATAGTTTTAGACTAGTCTGCTGCCTTATCTTATATTATTTAGTCTATTAGCTGTAATTTTTTTTTTGTCTAGGGTTCTATAGATAGCTAATAAAGCTAATTTAAAATTTTTAACACTACTAAATACTTTCTCTATTTTAGGGTTAAGTAGTGCGCTATTAGCTCTAAAGTCTATCTAATTATTAGTATAGAGTTAGAACTAAATTATAGGGGGGCCTTCTAAGTGTAATTCTATTTAGAAGATTATTTCTATATTAGTCTAAAATGCTTCTTTATTATATTACATATAAAGATAGCATTTAGTAAAGAATAGTTAGAGGTCCTTTAATAAACTTTTAAAAAGCTTTAAAAAGGCTAGTCTTAAAGCCTTTTTAGCTATAACGCTTACTTTATTTATAGAGATATTCTAAACTTTAGCTAGTTTTACTTATAGTTTATGTATCTAATAGGCCTAGGTAGTTGCTTCTTAAAGGTTAACTAAAGGTAAAGAGTTTTATAAGTTTATAGTTTTTTAGTAAAAGTTAGCTATTTTTTACTTAAGTTTTAATAAGTTGCTAACTTTATTACTAATCTGCTAGAGTTTTTTAATGTTGTCCTAAATTAAGTTAATCTGTTCTACTAGAACAGCTTTACTTTAGGTAGAAACTTCTGTAGATCCTAATAGCGCAGCATAGGCTATGTTAGAGTCTAAGTTATATTATAAAGTTACTATACTTTTTAAAAGAGGTAGTGTTTAATGTTATAATCTTTACTTTAGAAAGCACTTAGGTCTTATAATATTCTTAGGGGGGAAGTAGGACAGGTAATAGGGGCTAATCTAGTAGGGTGTACAGTCCCACGTACAGGCTATTAGGCTAATAGAGGGAGGAAGAGTAACTAGATTATAGTTTACCCTATGTGCAGCAGTAAGAAGGCTAGGGTTAAACAGTTCTGTTAGACAGGGTTAGAGGTATATATAGTGTAAGATATATAAATAGTATTGCAGCTCTTTAGAAAGCTAAATACTACTTAGTCTATGTAGAAAATAAACTAAATGTTAAACACACCTTCTAAAGGTTGTTTAATGTAGAAACTATATATATGTGTAGGGGACGCTAAGGGGAGTTAGCAGGAGTTTATAGGAGCTCTTTAAGAGGGGTTTCTATAAGCTTTTCTAAGCTCCCTTAAGCTCCTTCTAATTTGTGGCGTGTCCTTCTATTAGACAACGCATTCTTCCATAATCTCGGGTAGGCGCGCTACCTCCGCGTCCTCCGATTAGTCTGTAAGCGAGCCCTGCCCCAAACTGGCTAGATTGTGGAGCACTGCTGGTGGGGTTACGTTGGTCCAACTGTAGACCGTAACACACTGAGAGCAAGCTTTCGGAGAAAGATAGGAGTGTATTGTAAGAGAGACGAATCGCTGCCAAGCTTCGCTTGTCAGGATTCATGCTTATATACGAAGCACAGGTCATACGACCTCCAAACAGGTCAGGTGAGGCCATACTGGCCCGTTCTGGGACATCCGGCCTTACAGGCCCCTTTAACATGTTACATAGACCTAATAATTATTTATACCCCTAGTACTAGTGCACACAGCGCTACTATATTAAGCACTAGGATAATAAGCATAGAACAGGCTAGTAGCCTATATAAGAAAAGAACCACAACAGTTGCCTATAGCAAGGGACAGCTTTAGCCTGCAAAACTATAAACTGTTACACCTACTAGACAGCCCCCTTATATAAGCAGGAAGAATAAGCAGCGTGTAAAGAACAAGACAACTGCAGGTTCTACTACTTCTAGTAAAAAGTAGTAAGAAAAGAAGACTACTTAATGTTACATTACTTAGTTAAAAATTATAAATATAAAGTAGCTAACTACTATAACTAAAAACATTAAATTTATAAAAAGAAAAAGAATAAGTTTAATAATAATTTATAAAATATTAATTTTTACTTTTTTTCTAATAAAGAAGCTAAATATAATGTATTAGCTGTAATTACAGTAGAATAAGAGGTAAAACACAGCCTTACAACCACCTTTACATATAAAAGATAGCTTAGACTAGCTCTTATAGACAGCAGATGCACCTTTACTACTATAAATAAGAATTAGGTAGACAAATAAAGCATACTATTTTACATAAAGAAAAACTTATTTAAAGTAACTCTTATTAACACTTTATTAATTAAATATAGTAGAGGATAGATTAACTTAGAAACTTATAAAAAAGACTTTAAAACTTTTAATATAAAAAAATAGAGATCTATAAACATACTCTAGCTAGAAGGTAAGTATAACGCAATTCTAGGCTATAACTAGCTTAGAACTTATAACCCTGCAATTAATTAGAGAACTATAACTATAAAAACTTTTAATAACTACGCACACATAACCTAGTTAGCATGCTATAATAATAAATGCCTAGTCTATAAATAAGCAAAATAAGGTAGCAGTTACTACCCTAAGAAAAGAAAACTATAGAAATTCCCCTACTAGAAGCTAAAAGCCTAGGTAATAAAAATAATAAAAAAAAAGCTTAAAAAAGTCTCTTATAAAATAATTAAAAAAATAAGAATGTAGAATAGATTAGTGTTATCTAAATTTAAAAAAAAGGCTGCATTCTGCCTAAGTATAAGAATTACAAGAATATATTTAAGATACTAGAGGATCTAGAGAAACTACTACTACATTAGCCTTAGGATTATGCTATTAACTTAATAAAAAAATTATAACTTAAAAACTTATAAGCTTTACCTCTTAATAAAGGCATAAAAAGAAGCTTTACAAGAATACATTAATTAAATGTTAGTATAAGGCTATATCTAAGAAAGCTACAGCTCTGTAGCCTTAGCTATAGTCTTTACTAAGAAGAAAAAAGAAAAAATCTAAGTCTGCTAGGACTATAAGACTCTAAACAATAACACAATCTAAAATTAGTTTCTTTTACTAATTATATAAAATATTATAAACTAATTAAAAGAAACCTAGTACTTTACAAAGTTTAACATATAAGATAAATTTAATAAGATAAAGATATAAAAAAAAGATAAATAGCTTACAGCGTTTAGGACCCTATAAGGACTATATAAACTACTAGTAATGCTATTTAGCCTAATAAACACCCTAGTAATGTTCTAATAAATTATTAACACAGCTTTTAACTTATACCTTAATGTCTTTACCCTAGTATATTTAGATAATGTCTTTATCTATTTAAAAAATACTCTAGAAGACTATGTACAAAAAGTACAGAAAATCTTAGAACAGCTTAGAAAGTACAGACTCTACCTGCAGCTTTCTAAATGCAAATTCCACATTACTAAAACAGAATATTTAGGTTTATAATTAATAGTAAGAAAATAAAGATTAACCTAGCTAAAATATAGAAAGTACTTAAATAGCTAGAACTTATAATAGTTAAGAAAGTAAAAGAATTTCTAGAACTATTAGGCTATGTTAGATAAATAATTAAAAACTATTTAAAAATTACTATACTATTAACAAATGCTATAACTAAAGAACAGGCTATAGTAAAATTTATCTAGACCTTAGAAATAAATAAAGCCTTTATAGCGCTAAAACAAGCTATAATAGCTAAACTAGTACTAAGAATGTACAACCTACAGTTAGATACTAAGATCTACACAGACGCATCCCTAGGAGCTAGCGGAGCTGTGTTGTACTAAAAACAGGAAGATAGAAAGTAGCACCTAGTTGCCTACTATTCTGCTAAGTTCTTAGGACCTAAGGCAGGTTATAGTATACCTAACAAAGAACTAAAAGCAATATTAAATGCTGTAAGAGTATAGGCTATAAAGCTATATAAAGTAGTAAAGCTATTTTATATTATAACTAACTATGTAAACTTAGTTATGTTTTTAATAGTAAAGAAACTATTACTAATGCATGTAAGATAGGTAATAGAACTTGCATAGTTTAACTGCATTATTAAGCATGTCCTAGAAACACAGAACTAGTAGGCTAACACCCTTAGCTAAAAACTAGATTACTTTAATAAAGAAGAAAAAAAAACTAAGAAGTTTACACTTTTTAAGAAAACTAATAAAGAATAAATTTATAATAGGCCCTAACTTATAAAAGAATTCTATATGCTTATAGCTAGTAAGCAAGGATAGAAAAACTTAATTTAAGAATATTATAAATCTCTAATATTTAGACATCTAAGAATTAGCACCCTCTAGAAAAAGTTAAGGGCTACTATACTATAATAAATACTAAAAGTAAAATAACTATGCACAGAGGTGCTTAGAGAATGCAACACCTGCAATAGGAATAACCTGCAGAGGCATAAAACCTACAAGTACCTCTAGCTAATTAAAGCACTAAAATTACTATAGATAATAATTATAATAGACTTTATTATAAAGTTACTTTTATCTAAAGAACTAGAAACAGACAGGATGTGCAATATAATTATAGTGGCCCTAGACAAAACTACTAAATATCTATATACTTAGCTCTTAAAAAAAACAATAACAGCTAAAAAGTTTATTTATAAACTAGAATAGAATGTTATATTAGTACATAGATGCCCTAAAATTATTATCTTTAACTAAGATAAGCTATTTACTAGCAGCTTTTAGAAAGCAGTAATAAGGCATCTTAGTATAACACATAAGCTATTAACAGCCTACTATTTGCAAATAGACAGCTAGACTAAGAGAGTAAACACAGAAGTAAAAAAGTACTTAAGAAAGTACATCTTCTACACCTAAGATAATTAGGCAGTATAGCTTTTAATAGCATAGTTAGCTATTAACAACATAGAATTAGCTATAATAAAAAAAACACTATATAAAGCTAATTTTAGATATAACTCCTACTTTACATTACATAGAAATTAACCTATAGACTTATAAAAGTTAATAGATTAGCTAATAGACCTACACTAGATACATAAAAAGTTAGCTGTAGAAGCTAGGTCTAGTAGGGAAATAATAAAGAAGTATGTAAATAAATTACAACAACTAGGACTAGAAATCTACTTAGAAGACTATGTGTATTTTAACACTAAAAACCTTAAGATACTCTAACTCTCTAGGAAGCTAGCAGAAAAAAGAATAGGACTATATAAAGTCCTTTGAACTTAACAAGATAACTGCAAGCTTAAGCTTCCCCTGCATATAAAGATACACCTGTAGTTCTATATCTCTAGATGTCACAGTATCCTCCCTGGATCCCAGACATAACTGTATTAGATGCGTACTAGAGTATTATTAGTGCACGTCTAACATAAACATAACATAACATAGACATAAACTTAAGCATAAACTGCCTTAACACTAACTAAACCTAGAACAGGCTTAATTTATACCTAAAGCGCTTAGACTTCTAAGCTAAGTATTTAATTACTAATTTTCTTTTAAACTTTTTTATTTCTTACATAACATCTTATATTTACTATAATACTTTACATAGTAATTAAACTAGACCTCTGTAAAGCTTTATAACCTTACTTATGCATAATTATAACATTATATTATGTTAAAACTTTAGCTAAAAATAGCCTTTAAATTTAATCTAATAAACTTAGTACTTGCATAACTCTAAGCTATTAAAGTAAGCTAAAAAGCCTTCTAAAAAGCGCTTACTTTATAAAAAAGCTGCTATATTATAAACTTAAAAGCTTTTTAAAAGGACTTTAAAAAACAGCTTTATGTTATTAAGTAGTCTATTTCTGCCTTAACTTTTATTATAGTAGTAGAAACTAAGAACTTACTAGCCTTAAAGCTTACCTAAAAGTCTAGAGATAGCTTAACTTTTTTTTATCTAACACTGCTTATAACCTATAACTTTTTTAACTTAGTAATAAAATCTAACTAACTCTCTAATCCCTTACTGTTTAATAAAAAATAAAAAGACCTACTTTTCTTTCTACATAAGCTTTAATATAAACTTAAAAGAAATATAAACTAATTTCTCTCTAAACACTTTTAGTTACTATATGCTTACTTTTAACTTAACTATAATATAACAGCTTTAATTAACTTACTAATAAATAAAAATATTATTAACTTAAATTAATTTATAGTGTTTTTATAAGTAACTTATAAAGACTTAAATAAAAAGTTAACAGCTCTAAGTTGCCTAAACACTTTATAATAATAAAAAAAAAGCTTTACTTTATACTTTACTAAGTTCTACTAACTTGCATCTAATATAGGCCTAAATAAGATAGGTCTAATTATAGCTTTATATAATTCTCTCTTAACTAAACTATAACGCGCTATAGTAGAAAAACCCCTTCTAAACAACCTTAATATATATGTAAACTTAATTACTACCTATAATAATAACATAAGGTTCCTCTCTGTACAAGCTCTAATACACTCTTAAACTAGCGCAGTTATAAATAAAGACTTTAATATAATAAAAATTAATTTAAATTATGCTCTAGTTAGTTCTAAAAAGTGTAAAAATTATAAAAAAAAAAGTTAATGCTTTAAGTGCAGTAAGCATAGTTATATTTTTTAAAACTACTTTATTTTTTTTCTTTAAGTCTACATAAGTAGTGCTGCTAGCACTTATTAAAAATTTTTACTATTCTAATTTTATTTTTATAAGAGCTTTAACTTATGTTTAAGCTTTAATCCCCTTTACTACTTTTAACATAGCTATAGCTATAGTAGTAGAAGCCTATAAAAAGGCTTATTCTAGGGCTAAGTTACTCTCTAGAACTAATTTAACACTAGATTTTTACTAACCTATAGGCTAAGTCTCTTACTAATAACTAAAAGTACTAAGTTAATATTTTTATATATTTATAATAAAAAACTATATTAGCCTTAATATAGGCTTTTATTAACTTAAAAGTAAATAGTATAAGTTACATTAATAAAGAACTAGTGTGTAAACTAAATCTTTAATTAACACTACTTACTTAAATAATTTACTTAACTAGATTTAATAAAAAATAACTTAAAAAAAGTTTTATTTCTTATACTATAACTATTATAATTACTTACTAACACTATAAAAAGCAGATTAAACTTTATGTAATAAATATAAGACATTATAACCTAATTTTAGAATAACTATAGCTGTATTAGCATAAAGTTACCTTTAATTACTAAGAGTAAGTTTTAAACTTTAACTTTTTTTAATGCTAAGATGTATACTTATGCTTACACCTAAATAATACTTAAATAGCACTTAATACAGAAGGTCTTTAGACCTACTTTTTAATAACTTAAAAAAGAACTACTTAAGTAAGGCTAACAAGCTAGGCCTTTTACTAAGATAAGCTATATAAAATAATTTAATAACTACTTAAACTTAAAGAAAAAGAAGCCTTTAAGAAACTTTTACTTACCTAATTTAAACATAAACTAGGACTTAAATAGTAAATAAACATCTACTATATAGAACCTGCCCTATTTATAACCTTAGCTTAATAACTAGATTATAAAATCTATGCAGTTATAATTTTTAATATAAACTAAGCTTTAGCTCTCTAAAAATATACTAACTTAAAGATAATAGTTTTTTAAAACTACTATAACTTATTATATGTCTTTTTTTAAGATAAGTTTAATAAGCTTTTAATATAACATCTATATAATTACTAGATAACTTTTAAGCCTAGTAAATAACCTAGTTATAGGCTACTATATAAGATGTTGCTAAATAAATTAAAAGTGCTTTAAAAATACCTTAATAAAAACTTAAAAAAAAAGTTTATTTAAGCTAGCTTTTTACTAGTAGTGTTACTTATACTATTTATAAAGAAACTTAAGGGTAGGCTTTAATTCTGTGTTAACTACTAAAGACTAAATGCTGTTACTATTAAAAACTAATACTTAATTCCCTTTTTATAGAAAACCTTAAGTTAACTAAGTAAAGTAAAGTATTTTATAAAGTTAAATATTATTGCTGCCTTTAATAAGCTAAGAATAGTAAAGAGTAATAAGTAGCTAATAGCATTTTAGACTTAATATAGACTATTTAAGTACTTAGTAATGCCCTTTAGCTTAGCTAACGCGCCTAGTACTTTTTAACATTTTATAAATAACTTGCTCTAACTCTACCTAGACATGTTTTACACTATGTATATTAATAATATTCTAATTTATAGTAATAGCCTTTTAGAGTACAAACAGCATGTACTGTCACAATTATGCACGAGTAAGGTTATAGAGCTTCACGGAGGTCTAGTTTAATTACTACGTGAGGTATTATAGTAGGTACAAGACGTTGTGTAAGGAACAGGAAGGTTTAGAAGAAAATTAGCAATTAAATACTTAGCTTAGAAGTCTAAGCGCTTTAGGTATAAATTAAGCCTATTTTAAGTTTAGTTAGTGTTAAAGCAGTTTATGCTTAAGTTTATGTCTGTGTTATGTTATGTTTATGTTAGACGTGCACTAATAATACTCTAGTACATGTCTAATACAGTTATGTCTAGGATCTAGGGAGGATACTATAACAGTACCCCCCCCCTTATTAGGAAGGGAATCCTTTACATTAGTAGTTCTAGCATTAGGTTGTCTTTATTAGGGTATAAGTTTAGTTTAAATAAGTATTAGGTGTAGAATTAGGTTACTATAGAGTTCTTTTATAAGGCTTCTGCAGGTTTCTATAACAGTTTGTTATATCTAGTCTATTTTATAAAGTATTTATAGATATGTTTTTTTTTATTAAACTAGATTTATTTAACATTTTTTATAACATATTTTAGTTTATTATTTATAATAATAAGTTTAGGTGGCAGGTTTAGCTGTCTAAGTAGATAGTTAGATTTAAAGGCTACTTAGCGCAGCAACAATACGTAGAACACAGGGTGTATCTTTATGCTGTTAGGTAGGATTAATTAGTAAGTGTGCAATAAGACTATATAAGCTACTATAAAAAGGCTAAGGTTTTTTTAATTAAGTTTTTTTAATTATTAGTTTATTTAGATATTTCTAGCGTCTAGCTAGACCTTCTTACTAGCTGCATACGCAAAGGCAAGAGTTTAGAATTAGTTTACGTACTCTTATTAAAAAGCTTAAGCCTATGTAAGCTTTTTATAAACATATTTAAATATGTTTTAAATCTTATTAATAAGTTTATTTACATCTATTACTTATATAAATTAATAAGTTAGTTAAAGGGTATTTAAAAGTAGTTTAAATCTTATTTAAAAGTAGTATCTATAGTTTACTAAAAACAGGGATACTTGCGTTAATTTAAATGTTATGTTATTAGCTTTAAACTATGCTATAGCTAACTATTTTACCTAGTTATCTTACTAGTAGTTTATGTACACTTATAGGACTTATTTTATTATAGTGTTTGTGTTCTTAGTCTAGCTGTTAGTCTCTAGGTAAAAAGCTGTAGATAGATAGGGGACAATTTAGAGCTGTTTACAGAGTTTGTCCTAAAAGGCTAAGACAAACTGCGTACCCCTGTCTAATATAATTGTGTTAGGCAGGCTATAGTAAACTTATACATATTAGTAGAATAACTAGGCTATATTAGAGGCAGTTATAGAGGAACATAGTATTAAGTATTAATACTTAGTTAAGTAATTAATAACTACTATAATATTTATATACCTTTTAAATAGAGGTAGGTTTATAATAAAATTAATTAATATGTCTTTTTAAGCTTATTTAGAGATTAGGAGTAGTTTAAGTAGGCTATTATACTTTTCTTAAAAGGCCTTTACTTTACAGTAAGTATAGCAACATAATATGTATTAGCGTATAGTATAGAACATGCAGGGCTAGTAGTACTCTCTCTGTAGTAGGTTAAGAGTCTTTCCTCTGCCTAAGTGTCCTTTAACAGGCAAGTTATGTATAATTTAGAGTAGTTTAATTCTTAGTTTATTAGAATTAGAGATTATAAGTTAGTTATAGTAATATAGCTTACTATTTTAGTTTTTATAGTTAGCTAGTGTTACTTTCTTTAACTAACTAGCGCTGTTTTAGAGCAGGTTTAAAGTTTCTTAGATAAATTTATTATTTAGATACTTATTAGTAATAATTTAATTAATTATTTAATTTATTTTATTTAAGTTAAGGTCTAAAAATAGCTTAAGTTAAAGTAGAGTTTAGTGTTAAGCCTTTTACACTTCTTTCTAAGCAAAGACATTTTAAGATTATCTTATAAAGGCATCTAGTTTCCCTCTATTTTAACTAGAATAATAAGTAATTTTAAAATTAAAATAAGATAAGTATTTAGACTAATAAGCTTATTAGTAGCTAAGTTATTTTATAGTTGCAAAGTACTACAAGTTTTTATAGTTAGATAGAACCTATATTAGATGCGCTGCACCTTCTAGTTTAGGTTGCTATTATTTAAAGTAGTGTACTATAGCAAGTAATTTCTTATTATAGATCTTATAATTACCTTCTGCAGGACTTATTTTTTTTAAGAAGTATGCAATAGGCCTAATAGTCCTATCTAGCTTAGTCTAGAAGAGAACTCCTGCTACTACGTAGTCTAAGGCATTAGCTTTTATAAGTATTAGTAGTTTAAAGTTAAAGTAGCAGAGTATTAAGGCTTTAGTAAAAGCTTTTTTTAGCTAGTTAAAGAACTATTAGTAATTTAAGTTAAAGTTAAATTAAATCTCTTTCTTAGTAAGTGTAATTATAAGGCTTACTTACTGCAAAAAGTTGTTAATAAATTATTAGTAAAAGTTAGTAAATTTTATAAAGGCTTAAACATTTTTTATGTCTTTTAGGTATTACTAATCTAGCATAGTCTAAACCTTAACAGAGTCTATTTAGATGCTATCTATAAAGATTACATATTCTAAATATGTAACCTTTAATTAGTAGAACTTACATTTGTCTACATTAAGTTGCAGACCTGCTTCTTCTATAGCTTTTAGCACTAGGCGTACATGCTATTTATGCTCTAAAAGGCTATTACTGTAGATTAGAATATTATTAATATACGCAGTGCAGAACATGTCTAGGTAGGGTTAGAGCAAGTTATTTACAAAATGTTAAAAAGTACTAAGCGCGTTAGCTAAGCTAAAGGGCATTACTAGGTACTTAAATAGTCTATATTAAGTCTAAAACACTGTTAGCTACTTATTACTCTTTACTATCTTTAGCTTATTAAAGGCAGTAATAATATTTAACTTTATAAAATACTTTACTTTACTTAGTTAGCTTAGAGTTTCTTATAAAAAGGGAATTAAGTATTAGTTCTTAATAGTAATAGTGTTTAGTCCTTAGTAGTTAACGCAGAATTAAAGCCTACTCTTAGGTTTCTTTATAAATAGTATAAGTAACACTACTAGTAAGAAGCTAGCTTAAATAAACTCTTTTTTTAGGTTCTTATTAAAGTATTTTTAGAGCACTTTTAATTTATTTAGTAACATTCTATATAGTAGCCTATAACTAGGTTATTTACTAAGCTTAAGAGTTATTTAGTAATTATATAAATGTTATATTAAAAGCTTATTAGACTTATCTTAGAAAAAGACATGTAATAAGTTATAGTAGTTTTAAAAGACTATTATTTTTAAGTTAGTGTGTTTTTAGAGAGCTAAAGCTTAGTCTATATTAGAAATTATAACTACGTAGATTTTATAATCTAGTTATTAAGCTAGAGTTATAAATAGAGCAAGTTCTATATAGCAGATGTCTATCTGCTGTTTAAGTCCTAGTTTATGTTTAAATTAAGTAGGTAAAAGTTCTTTAAAGGCTTTCTTTTCTTTAAGTTTAAGTAGTTATTAAATTATTTTATATAGCTTATCTTAGTAAAAAGCTTAGCTTATTTGCCTTACTTAAGTAGTTCTTTTTTAGGTTATTAAAGAGTAAGTCTAAAAACCTTCTATATTAAGTGCTATTTAAGTGTTATTTAAGTGTAAGTGTAAGCATATATCTTAGCATTAAAAAAAGTTAAAGTTTAGAACTTACTTTTAATAATTAAAGGCAACTTTATGCTAATACAGCTATAGTTATCCTAGAATTAAGTTATAACATCCTATGTTTATTACATAGAGTTTAATCTGCTCCTTGTAGTGTTAGTAAGTAATTATAATAGTTATAGTATAAAAGATAAAACTTTTTTTAAGTTATTTTTTATTAAATCTAGTTAGGTAAATTATTTAAGTAAGTAGTGTTAATTAGAGATTTAGTTTACGCGCTAGTTTTTTATTAATGTAACCTATGCTATTTACTTCTAAGTTAATAAGAGCTTATATTAAGGCTAATATAGTTCTTTATTATAAATATATAAAAATATTAACTTAGTACTTCTAGTTATTAGTAAAGGACTTAGCCTATAAGTTAGCAGAGATCTAGTGTTAAATTAGTCCTAGAGGGCAACTTAGCTCTAGAACAAGCCTTTTTATAAGCTCCTACTGCTATAGCTGCGGCTACATTAAAAGTAGTAAAAGAGATTAAGGCTTAAATATAAGTTAAAGCCTTTATAAAAATAAAATTAAAATAGTAAAGATCTTTAATAAGTACTAGCAGCGCTACTTACATAGACTTAAAAAAAAAGAATAAAGCAGTTTTAAAAAATATAACTATGCTTACTACACTTAAAATATTAACTTTTTTTTTTATAATTTTTACACTTTCTAAAACTAACTAGAGCATAATTTAAATTAATTTCTATTACATTAAAGTCCTTATTTACAACTGCGCTAGTTTAGAGGCGTATTAGGGCTTGTACAGGGAGGAACCTTATGTTATTATTGTAGGTAGTAATTAGGTTTACATACATGTTAAGGTTGTTTAAAAGGGGTTCTTCTACTATAGCGCGTTACAGTTTAGTTAAGAGGGAGTTATGTAAAGCTATAATTAAACCTATTTTATTTAAGCCTATATTAAATGCAAGTTAGCAGAACTTAGTAAAGTGTAAAGTAAAGCTTTTTTTTTTTATTATAAGGTGTTTAGGCAACTTAAGGCTATTAACTTTTTATTTAAGTCTTTATAAGTTACTTATAGAAACGCTATAAATTAATTTAGGTTAATAATATTTTTATTTATTAGTAAGTTAATTAAGGCTGTTATGTTATAGTTAAGTTAAAAGTAGGCATATAGTAACTAAAAGTATTTAGAGAGGAATTAGTCTATATTTTCTTTAAGTTTGTATTAGAGCTTATATAAAAAGAAAAGTAAGTCTTTCTATTTTCTATTAAACAGTAAAGGATTAGAGAGTTAGTTAGATTTTATTACTAAGTTAAAAAAGTTATAAGTTGTAAGCAGTGTTAGGTAGGAAAAAGTTAAGCTATCTCTAGACTTCTAAGTAAGCTTTAAGGCTAGTAAGTTCTTAGTTCCTACTACTATAATAAAAGTTAAGGCAGAAATAGACTACTTAATAACATAAAGCTATTTTTTAAAGTCCTTTTAAAAAGCTTTAAAGCTTATAATATAGTAGCTTTTTTATAAAGTAAGCGCTTTTTAAAAAGCTTCTTAGCTTACTTTAATAGCTTAGAGTTATATAAGTACTAAGCTTATTAAATTAAATTTAGAGGCTATTCTTAGCTAAAGTTTTAACACAACATAATATTATAATTATGCATAAGTAAGGTTATAAAGCTTTACAAAGGTCTAGTTTAATTACTATGTAAGGTATTATAGTAAGTACAAGACATTATGTAAAAAATAAAAAAGTTTAAAAGGAAATTAGTAATTAAATACTTAGCTTAGAAGTCTAAGCGCTTTAGGTATAAATTAAGCCTGTTCTAAGTTTAGTTAGTGTTAAGGCAGTTTATGCTTAAGTTTATGTCTATGTTGTGTTGTGTTTGTGTCAGACGTGCACTAATAATACTCTAGTACACGTCTAATACAGTTATGTCTGGGATCTAGGGAGGATACCGTGACATGTACGCTTAGTGCTAAAGGCTATAGAAAAAGCAGGTCTGCAACTTAACATAGACAAATGTAAGTTCTACTAATTAAAGGTTACATATTTAAAATATGTAATCTTTATAAATAGCATCTAAATAGACTCTATTAAAGTTTAGACTATGCTAGATTAGTAATACTTAAAAAATATAAAAGATGTTTAAGCCTTTATAAAATTTACTAACTTTTACTAATAATTTATTAATAACTTTTTATAGTAAGTAAGCCTTATAATTATACTTACTAAGAAAAAGATTTAATTTAACTTTAACTTAAATTACTAATAGTCCTTTAACTAGCTAAAGAAAGCCTTTACTAAAGCCTTAATACTTTACTACTTTAACTTTAAACTACTAATACTTATAGAAGCTAATGCCTTAGACTACATAGTAGCAGGAGTTCTCTTATAGACTAAGCTAGATAGGACTATTAGGCCTATTACATACTTCTTAAAAAAAATAAGTTCTATAAAAAGTAATTATAAGATCTATAACAAGAAATTACTTACTATAGTACACTGCTTTAAATAATAGCAACCTAAACTAGAAGGTGTAGCGCATCTAATACAGGTTCTATCTAACTATAAGAACTTATAGTACTTTATAACTATAAAATAACTTAGCTACTAATAAGCTTATTAGTTTAAATACCTATTTTATTTTAATTTTAAAATTACTTATTATTCTAGTTAAGATAGAGAGAAACTAGATGCTTTTATAAGGCAATCCTAAAACATCCTTACTTAAAAAAAAGTATAAAAAGCTTAACACTAAACTTTACTTTAACTTAAGCTATTTTTAAACTTTAACCTAAATAAAATAAATTAGATAAATAATTAAATTATTACTAATAAGTATCTAAATAATAAATTTATCTAAGAAACCTTAGACCTGCTCTAAAACAGCGCTAGTTAGTTAAAAAAAGTAACACTAGCTAACTATAAAAACTAAAATAGTAAGCTATATTACTATAACTAACTTATAATCTTTAATTCTAATAAACTAAGAATTAAACTACTTTAAATTATACATAACTTGCCTGTTAGAGGACACTTAGGCAGAGAAAAGACTCTTAACCTACTATAAAGAGAGTACTACTAGCCTTGTATGTTCTATACTGTACGCTAATATGTATTATGTTGCTATACTTGCTGTAAAGTAAAAGCCTTTTAAAAAAAGTATAATAGCCTACTTAAACTACTCCTAATCTTTAAATAAGCTTAAAAAGACATATTAATTAATTTTATTATAAACCTACCTCTATTTAAAAAGTATATAAATATTATAGTAGTTGTTAATTACTTAACTAAGTATTAATACTTAATACTATGTTTCTCTATAACTGCCCTTAATATAGCCTAGTTATTCTACTAATACATATAAGTTTACTATAGCCTGCTTAACATAATTATATTAGATAGAGGTACGCAGTTTGTCTTAGCCTTCTAGAACAAACTTTATAAACAGCTTTAAATTATCTTCTATTTATCTACAGCTTTTTACCTAGAGACTAATAGCTAGACTAAGAATATAAACACTGTAATAAAATAAGTCTTATAAGTGTACATAAACTACTAGTAAGATAACTAAGTAAAATAGTTAGCTATAGCATAGTTTAAAGCTAATAACATAACATCTAAATTAATGTAAGTATCTCTGTTTTTAGTAAACTACAGATACTACTTTTAAATAAGATTTAAACTACTTTTAAATACTCTCTAACTAACTTATTAGTTTATATAAGTAATAGATGTAAATAGACTTATTAATAAAATCTAAAATATATCTAAATATGTTTATAAAAAGCTTATATAAGCTTAAGCTTTTTAATAAGAGTACATAAACTAATCTTAAACCTTTACCCTTATGTATGCAGCTAGCAAGAAGGTTTAGCTAGACACTAGAAATATTTAAATAAACTAATAATTAAAGAAACTTAATTAGAAGAACCTTAGCCCCTTTATAGTAGCCTATATAGTTTTATTGTACACTTACTAATTAATCCTACCTAACAGCATAAAGATACACCCTATGTTTTACATATTGTTGCTGCGCTAAGTAGCCTCTAAATCTAACTATTTACCTAGATAGCTAAACCTGCTACCTAAACCTATTATTATAAATAATAAACTAGAATATGTTATAGAAGACATTAAATAAATCTAGTTTAATAAGAAGAAATATATCTATAAATACTTTATAAAATAAACTAGATATAATAAACTGTTATAGGAACCTGCAGAAGCCTTGCAAGAGAACTCTGCAGTAACTTAATTTTACACTTAATACTTATCTAAACTAAACCTATACCCTAATAAAAACAACTTAATGCTAGAACTACTAATGTAAAGAATTCCTTTTCTAATAAGGGGGGGGGTACTGTTACAGTATCCTCTCTAGATCCTAGACATAACTATATTAGATGTGTACTAAAGTATTATTAGTGCATGTCTAACATAAATATAACATAACATAGACATAAACTTAAGCATAAACTGCTTTAACACTAACTAAACCTAAAACAGGCTTAATTTATACTTAAAGTGCTTAGACTTCTAAGCTAAGTATTTAATTACTAATTTCTTTCTAAACTTTTCTGTTCCTTACATAATGTCTTGTACCTACTATAATGCTTTACATAGTAATTAAACTAGACCTCTGTAAAGCTCTATAACCTTACTTGTGCACAATTGTGACACTAGATTAGAAAAAGCACTAAAAGAAATTCCCCTATCTATATAAGAATAAGAAGACAAAGAAATAGAATATAAGGTTAAACACATTATTAGTAATTAAAAAAACTAAAAGAAATTCTTAGTAAAATAGAAAGAGTAGCTTACTAGTAAAAACACATAGAAACTAGCTAAGAATTTAAGAAATGCGCAGCTGTTAGTACAAGAGTACCTTTAAGCTTATCTAAAAGAAACTAGCTAAGCAATAAAGCACCTATATTAAAAAAAACAGCTATGTTATTACTAGATAGTAGTAGCTTTTAGAGATAAGTCTTAGCTAATAAAGGTTAAAAAAGAGAACAGCCCTTTGCTTTAGCCTCTAGAGCTTCTATCTTATCTAAGAAAGAAAGGTCCTCTTTTAAGTACTTTATATAACAAGCCTCTAACAGGTTTAACAACTTTTAGATATAATTCTGTCTAGAACACTCCCTATTTATCACCCTTAGCATCTTCTTTTATAAACAAAGCTGTTCTTAGTCCTATGCCTGCTGCTCTTCTAGTAGAAGGCGCTTACAAGCTAGCTGCTCCTTTAATAAAGCACACTTATAAGCCTTTGTAACAAAGGCCTCTTAAAGAAGCGTCTTCTGTTTCTTTTTAAAACAATCCTATATAGTGTTAAAAATAAAAGTGTTACATTTACTATACTTTTTTACACACTTAACATAGTTATCTAAGGATAAAGTTAATATATAAGACAACCCTAAAGATTAGTAAGCGCTATAGGGCTTTATTTTTGTTTAGTAAAAAGAATTAAAATAAAGAGCAACACAAGGATAATAGAATAAATAGGACTAATAAGCTATTTAGTATAAAAAAAATAAATGTTAAGGACGCTTTCTAGTAGAAGGATACGCACTTTATAAATAAACCCTTACTAACACAGTTGTGTGAGCAGAGCGGCAAGGACGCCGCTAGAGAGGAGGGGCAGCGTGTTATAGTCTATGGTTGGACCAGCGTAACTCCACCAGCAGTGCTCCACAATCTAGCTAGATTAGGACAGGGCTTGCTTAAAAACTAGTTAGAGGACACAGAGGCAGCGCAGCTGCCTAAGGTTATAGAAGAATGCGTTGTCTAATAAAGAGGCGGGCCGCAAATCTAGGGAGCTTAAGGGAGCCTGCAGGAGTCTCCTTAGTAAGCTCTTATAAACTCCTACTAACTCCTCTTAGCGCCCTAGCACATGTATATAGTTCCTACATTAAACAACCTTTAGAAGGTGTGTTTAATGTTTAGTTTATTCTCTACATAGACTAAGTAGCATTTAGCTTTCTAAAGAGCTGTAATACTATTTGTATATCTTACACTATATATACCTTTAACCCTGTCTATTAGGACTGTTTAACCCTGGCCTCCCTACTGCCGCACATAGGGCAAACCACGATCCGGTCACCCTACCCTTCTCCAATAGCCCAATAGCCTGTACGCAGGACTGTACACCCTGCCGGATTGGCCCCTACCATCCGTCCTACCTCCCCAGGAATATCGTAAGACCCGAGTGCTTCCTGAAGCAAGGATTGTAACATTTATAAATAAGCTTTTACTAACACAGTTATATAAGCAGAGCAGTAAAGACGCTACTAGGGAGGAGGGGCAGCGTGTTACAGTCTATAGCTAGACTAACATAACCCTACTACTAGTACTCTATAATCTAGCTAGGTTAGGGTAGGGCTTGCTTACAGACTAATTAGAAGATGCAAAAGCAGCGCAGCTGCCTAAAATTATAAAAGAATGCATTATTTAATAAAAAGGCAGGCTGCAAGTTTAATAAGTTTAAGAAAGTTTATAAAGTAGTGCTTAGTAAGCTTACATAAACTTATCTAACTTATTCTTAGCATCCTAGAACATGTATATAGTTTTGTTTTTAAACAACTTTTAAAAGGTGTGTTTAATATTTAGTTTATTTCTTATATAGACTAAGTAGCATTCTAGCTTTCTAAAGAGCTGTAATACTATCTATATATCTTGCATTATATATACCTCTAATTCTGTCTAACAGGACTGTTTGACCCGGCCACTATACTGCCGCTATAGGGACAAACCACAATCTAGTCGCCCTACTTTACTCTATTAGCCCTATAGCCCTTACGTAGGACTGTACACCCTACCGTCGGCCCCTCCTACCCCGTCCTACCTCACCAGGAATAACACCAACCCGAGTGCTTCCACGAAGCAAGGATTGTAACACTTAGCTAGTAAGCAATCTGTGATTAATATCTGTTAAGGTTCACAGGGGCCCCTTAAGCTAGATGCAAAAGCTAAATGTGCAGTAGTGACTATAGTACTAGTTAGGAGCGCAACTCTAGGCTTAAAACTCTTGCATAAGCTAAGAAGAGGTTATATAGTAAGCAAATTAACAAGGTACTAAGATCTAAACAAAGTGGATTGCACAAGTGGATTATAAGGTCTAAGGAGCCCAATAGAGCTCTAGGCTGACTATATACTGCACGAGAAAGGAGCTATGCCTAATGAGTGAATAGTGCAGTACATGGGTATGATATCGCGTGAGACACGTGCGACAGAAGCTACTAGCTCACAATCGCAGCGCGAGTTCTGTTGTACATTATGGATTGCAATCATTAACCAGCACCAACATGCAAGCTCTTAATCGCGCTGTCACTTAACTATGCCACCTAGATGGAGTAATGTTTATTATCTAACGTCAAGTTTGCACGTGCTAAATCCGGATTATATAGCCAAACTTCAGAACATGCGCCGCTAAATCTCCCAATTTGAATTTAAGGCAGTATATAAGTGATCTGGATGTAAAGATTCTCTTGTTACTTGCGCTGTAAGCTCTCCAAATATGCTCGTCCACCTAAGCTCAACCTCGCCGCGCCTGAGTGCGCTCAAGAATGCTTCAATGACAGACTCTTCATCTCGTGGCTCTGATTCAAATTAACATCCACCCTTATATTCTTATCCTCCGCCATCTTGTGATAATTGGCACTGCCTGAGTGTAGAGGTAATTCCGATATACTTGAAGTAACACCGCGTTTGCCTGTTGAGAGCTTGCTGCCATCCTTAAAAGAACTGATTGAAGAAGTAATAGATTTGAACCATGACATAACCGCAGAGTTGGCGATCGAATCTCCAGCAGGGCGTAACAGTGGCATACACGCGAGTGTAGTGGCGAGTAAAGGTTCCATAGCAGTGAAGAGGTAGAGAGTACCAGATAGGTATGTGAAATCGGGATCAGCAAGGTCAACTTGTCCGAAAAAGACAAGTCGTGCGATGGAAATAGCGGATAATAATCAAGTGAAATCTACTCTCTAGTTAAGCTTTTTCCGGATTCGACCATGAGTTACGCAGGGGTGTAACGTGAGCTATGAGTAAGCAGCCTGAGCTGAGCATACCCGAACGAGCCCTGAGCCAGCGTGAGCCGGCGCGATTGTACATGATTAAATCCTGAGCTCCTTTGATCATGCCTAAGCTCCCTGTGATTGTGCCTTTCACTGGTCCTTTGGCTCCGTCGCTGAGAAGATTTCAATGTGCATCTTCCCTCTAACCTGTAGAGCCAGCTTTTCGGCAACATCCTCGTGCATGACAACCCATTGTGTAGCCTTGTTATTTCCAATCTTCAATACCTTATCTTTGTCAATCATTGTCTGGACTTCATTCGGTCGAATCTTTGCGATTTTCGGGGCGACACCGGAGCAGATATGGCCGAGCATGATATCGGTCTGCTCTGGTCCTGGCTTCCAGTACTTGGTGAACTTGCTGGGGATGTCCTATTCAAGTCTAATTAGTATTAAAACTAGATAGACAGAATCGCAGATGCCAACTTGCCTTACGTGGTAATCGTTTTTTGCACGCCCAAATATATTCTTTCCAGTTTGCAGAAAACCAAAGCTCTTCTTGACGGAGTGTTTGAAGAAAAGATCCTGGGACTTGTATTCGTATGATCACAACCTCGCCAGAACGTATACGACGAACTGCCCAGTCTCGGTACTTGACTACAGTCTCATACTCGGGAGTCCAGTACCAAGCATCGTCCACAGGGTTAAAGTCACCTCCACGATAACTTGAAATTGCCTGCATGTTGATCGAGCCATCCTCGGCAATGAACATGTGATAGTCGGACATTTCAGCGACGGCTTGAGCCTTGTAGAAGATTTTATGATCAGGAAGAATGGGTTCGGCAGCTCCAATGGATATATGCATCTGAGGAAGATGGCCGCTATCACTAGCAAGACTCATGGTTGCCACATGTTGCGCCAGGGCTGTAGGATCTGAGGAGGAAGAAGCTTCACCCGGAGGAGACTGGAAAGCGTCTTTAATACTAGCACGTTTCTGCTTCTTCTTGTGTGTACGATCTTTCACGTATGCTTTCAGCTGCTGTTGAATAGTCGCAATAGATCTGTAGTTGCCGCGGAAAGTTTCGTTAAGCCAGAATTGAAGCCTTTCCGTCTCGTAGATGTCCTTGAACCTGGGATCAAGAAGTACGCTGCGGAGCCAGGGAGCAATGCCGAGTCTTTGAAGAGCCTCAGCATCTGAATAGCCTTGCCAGGAAGTCTGGTTCAGTTGGGATGTATGGCCGTAAACATAGTCCAAGAGCTCATCTGGACATTGGTCGGGATCTGGGCGCGATTGCCAACGTTCGAAAATTTCCTTTGCAGTTGCAGGTTGTAGCCCAATATATTCCAACGCAGCTGCACTCTCTTGCTCGTCTGGAAAATCTGGAACGTCTTGATGAGGATGAGTATCGCAGTACCGGACGGACGCAGTACTCTTAGTTGACGAGGTAGTACCAGAAGCAGACGAACGTCCTGGGGATGGAGGAGTTAGAATAAAAGATGCTGAAATCTTACGCTTTCCAGCTTGAGGGCCGGGCAAGAGAACGCCATCTTCTTGCAGCGCACTCAGGTCTTCTGTGCTCAGAGAAGCTGCCATGACGACCTAGCAAAGGTGAACGATCCGCTACTTTGATCTGGATGAAAAATGATGTTTTGGTGAGTTTTAAGTCGTCTTCGAAGCTGGAGTGTCGGAAGCTGGAGTGTGATTGTGCTCGAAGATGGAGTATTTGGAACTGAAGTGTTTGAAGCAGAAGCGCTCGAAGCTGGTGTGTTCGAAGCTGGGAAAAGACCAGCTGAAGTATCTGTGTGGTGGGTTCTTATAGTCCGCATGAGTGTACCGTGGTTGCCGCTACTAAATATGACGAATGCTCGCACGGCCCTAGGCCTCGCACGATTTCTGGGCACCCCACGATTTAACCAAAAAACCTCCACAACTACGTACGCTTTATATATATTTATCAAAAGCTGGCTATAGGCTAGAAAATTGTGTAGAATAAGATATATCAATTAAATTCATCTAAAAATCGTTGTGGCCGCTTGATTTGCCGCCCTGAACGAGTTTCCGCAGGAGGTGCCTCCTCTACACTACTTTTAATACTACGATCGATCTGATCAATCTGATCAATATATATGCTCTCTTCTACCTTCTCTTTACCCTTCTTGGCCTCCTTCAGATCTTGTTGGAGTTGTTAATTGGCCTTACGAGCTACTCTCTCCTCCTCCTTCTAGCGGAGCCTCTCCTGCTTAGCCTCCATCTTTTCCTTATAAGTAATTGTTGCGTTTGCCAAAAGCTTAACCTCCCAGCTAGCACAGCAGAAGGATATATATAGACGGATAGCTGTATGCGACAGTAATTAATCTCAAACGTTGTCGCTCTTCTTTGATACGTATCTTTTCTTTCTTCTTCTCCTTACAGAGTATCTTAGTAGCCTCCTTTTAAGTCTTAGCCTCCTTTTTTGCCCTCTCTTTTTCAGCCTCCAGCTTACGAAGCTGACGAACCTTTTAAGGACTGTAAAATTTAGCTCTACCATGATAATTAGGTGGATTTGGAAATTTTAAAGTCTTCCCACGCTTTCTCTTCTTCTTATTATTAATTATTACTTCTCTGAGGCCCTTATTTTCTATTTCCGATAATATATATCGTGTTGAAGCTTGGTGGATACCTGTAATGAGCTTTTTAGCTAATTTTTAATTTAACTCTTTAACTACTTGATATACTATCTTCTTTACCTTTCTTAAATTAGCTTAAGAGAGAGATGAGTATTGAGAGTCGCTTGAAGAGGGCCTCTCCTCCTTCTTATTAAACTTTTACAGTATTTGATTTGGATTGAAAGGTATAAGACCAGTAGCCTTAAAGGCTGAAAGAATATTATTTTAAGTAAAAGAAGTCTTCTAGGCAGCGTTAAAAAGTCTATAGAGATCCCTCTTTGATATAGACGTAAGGCTGAAGGTTTTATTTATCTAACTTATAAGCTCGTTTGAGTACGCCGTAGCTAGTAGCTTAAAGAGAGCTACGTCGAGTGGTTGTAACGTATGAGTCGAGTAAGAAGGAAAGCGAGCTAGTAGTATACGATTTTAATCGTAGTAGTTGATAAATTTCATGGTTAGATGTGAGCCATGGCTATTAAAGATTAATAATCGATAACTTCTTCTTACTTTTACTTTGGTTTCTCGATTAAATATTGTTGTAAGCTACTTAAAGCCGAGATCGTCGTTAATCCAACCACTTGGAGAAGTAGAGAAGAACGTACTATGCGTATCTAGATCGAAATCTTAAAGCCAGCTATCTTATAAGTTACCTGGGAGGCCTTGATAGATAAGAGCTGGAGAGAGAGCTAATCCATCTCCACATACACATGCGATATAAGTGATCCACTCTCTATTCCCATCTTGAATAATCTGACGTATCTCGCCTCTCTCCTAGCTCTCCTTTAAAAATATCCTCTTCATGCGTGTAATTACACTAATTAGGAAGGCTTTCTCATCTATATTATACGTATGCCGTGGCTTAACGTCGAACTTCTTGAGTTTTTCGTCAAGGAGATCAAAATATTTATCTCAGCTAGCTCAGACAGCATGCCAAGAAGACACTAGTACACAAATAGTATAGATACTTTCAGACCCCTGCTAGGGCTTCTTCCTTCTTAGCTGCTGTCTAAGGGACTTTAGTGTAGCGCAACATGTGCAAAGCTTTGTCTATTAACTTACTAAAAACTTTTATATAAGATACTATTACACACAGCTTATTATAGCACCTATAATTAGAATTAATTACTTAAAGAGTATATATAATCTACTTTAGACTATTTTTAAGTAAATTTTTAACATTTTAACTATAAAAATTATAAGCTTAGCATTGTAGATGTTCTAATGTGTAACTATTTTTCTTAACTTTATTTTTTACTAGTCTATTTACTTATGTTTAACTATTAATAATAGCTAAAATTAACTAACTTATCTTAATTTAGCCTTTAAAACACGCTCTTTATTTTAAATAAAGTATACTAAGTTTAAAAGCTGCTGCATAAATTTAAAATAGTAATACATAGTATAAGTAAAATAGTCTTAATTTATAATTAAGTTAGTTAGTAAATATAAAATACTACCACAGTTTATAAATGATCTGTAAAAGCAAAGCTTGCTTAGAGCAATAGTTAGCACATTAAGGTAGGTGTAAGGCGGGATGTCCTAGAGCGGGATAGTATAGCCTCCCCTAGCCTGTTTAGAGGTCACATAACCTGTGCTTTGTATATAAGCATAAATCCTAATAAGCAAGGCTTAGCAGTAATTTATCTTTTTTATAATACACTTTTATTTTTCTTTAAAAGCTTGCTTTTAGTGCTATCTATGCTACCTACTATTCTATCTTTATAGTAGGTTATTTAGGTTAAAAAATGGTTTATAATAATTTTTATAAATTATTATATCTTAGGTTACTTAAAACTTATTTAATAGGTTTTTATATTAGCTTTAACTATAACTTAACTTTATTCTTTATAGTTACTTTTACTTTTTTAAGTATTTAGTTACACCTTTTTTCTTAGCTAGCTTAGTAGTTTTCTAATATCCTTTATATAAGGCCTATAGATGTTAATAGCATTCCTAGGTTCTAAGTCCCCACGCACTTCTATATGCCTTTAAGTAGATTTCTACTGCATTTAGACCTATTGTCTTGCCTGCGCTGTTACATAGTTGTAGCATAATGCTTAGCAAATTAGTATTAGACAGGTAATAGACACATAATAATAATATTTAACTAGTACATGTAAATAATTATAGCCTATAACTAAGTATAGCTAATACTAATCTCTAACACACTAATATAGCTAAAAAAATATAAAATAAATATAGCTAACTATAATTTAAATATATTTTATATAACATATACTAAAGTAAACTACATATAAATTAATATTAAAGTATACTTATATTAAGTATACTTTTTTGTAAAAAAAATATATATATAAAATATATAAACTAATAAAAAAAATTATAACTAACTAATTAGTGTGTTTTAAAAAAGATTTTACTTAACTTTATAGTTTATAAACTTAAATATATTAAGTATAGTAAGCTTTACTAATAACTTACTTTATTTTTTATAATACTATAAAGATAGTAAAATTATTACTATTTATATACTTTTTTACTTATTACACTTTTTATAGCTATTTAATATAGGTTATTTTACTTTTTAAAAAAAATATAAGCGCTTAGCTAAAAACTTTATACATAACTAAATTATATATTATAAAGTATACTTATAGGTAAAGTAATACTTAAAAGTAAATAATAGCTAGCTAATTTTTAGCTTTAATTAAGTTAGTAAAATTTCTTTTTTAAGAACTAAAGGTTTATATAAATTTAAGATTAGTTATTATCTAAATAAAAGTATTTAGATACGCTGTTAGGCGTTACATGTTATAGGCTTGTGTTATAGTTATATATATAAACAGATAAATATTTCTTT
>NW_022985197.1:450028-489640 GCF_010093535.1 Lindgomyces ingoldianus
ACACTGTACACTACTCTTACTTTTACTACTTAAGTGCTTATACTATAAGTAGCTAGCTATTAGAGCCTATTTAACACTAATTAGTAGTTAATTTAATTAACTATAAATTAGCAAGAGTAATAATAAAGTACTTATGCTTTATAAAGTACTTTATTTTATTACCTATCTTTTAGAAAGAGTAATAATAGAGTACTTACGCTTTATAAAGTACTTTATTTAGTTACTTATTTCTTAGAATAGTAGATTAATTCTTTACATTATATAGTAAGCTCTGCTACTGTATAAAGCAAAAAGGAGATAGTGTAAGACGTACACTAAAGCTATTAAAGCTGTACAACTTAGTAGCTAGACAATAGCATATTAATTCTTTATATTATACAGCAAGCTCTGCTACTATATAAAGTAAGAAGGAGATAGTGTAAGGCGCATACTAAAGCTATTAAAGCTGCACAACCTAGCAGCTAGACAACAGCAGTACCTGTGTAATCTACTATATAAACAATTAACTCTACGCCTTATAAGGCACTTTATTTTATTACTTATCTTTTAGAAAAAGTAATAATAAAGCACTTACACTTTATAAAGTACTTTATTTAGTTACTTATTTTTTAAGATAGTAGATTAATTCTTTACATTATATAGCAAGCTCTGCTACTGTATAAAGTAAGAAAGAGATAGTGTAAGGCGCACACTAAAGCTATTAAAGCTGCACAACTTAGTAGCTAGATAATAGCAGTACCTGTGTAATCTACTAGAAAAGTAATTAACTATACTATTATAATAAAATTTTATTAGCAACTAACAACTTTATGTAATAATAGAAAAAATAAAAAATAATTTCTATTATATAAATAACTTATAAAGGACATAAAGATATTAGAGGTAACACTATAAAATAAAACTAGCCTAGAGTACTAGAATAATAAAATTAACATATTAAAAGCTCTAATAAGCTTATAAACTTAATTATATATAAGTTATATAATTACTAATCTATATATAATAACTTAAAAAGGCGCTACTTTTTTAGTTTATATATAAAAAATTTTAAAAAATAAATACTATAAAACTTTTTAGCACTTAGCTACACATTTAAAAGAGAGCTTATATAAGTGCTAAAAAATAAAAAAATTATACTATAGCTAGGCACTAAAAGTACCTAAGCCTAGAAGCTATATAATATAGCATAAAAAAAAGTAATTATACTAAAAAGGCTTTATATATAACTTTTATTACTATATAAGGCTTTATATAGAAGCAGACTAAACATAATGCTGCTATTAACACTAAACATACTAGCATTACTTACTTTTATACTTTAGCTAGCACTACACTAATTACTATATAAATAATACATGCTACTCTACCTAACGCCTGCTCTACACTCTTAATTGTACACACTACTGCCTACAGTAGTGTATACACTACTAATACTACCTGCACAATCTATACTACATTACAACTTGTATAAACTTTTACTCTAAAAGGAAACTACTAAAGAAAAACTTTTAGTAGATAAAATTATATAATTCTAAAAAACATAAAAAAAATAATAACTATATAAGTTAACTATATAACATCTTTATAAATAAAATAAGAATCTTTATTAATCTATATTAATAGCTAAATATTTAGAAAACTTAGTACATAGACATCTTTCTAGATATTTTAAAAAGTTAAGTAAATATGTACTATATGCATAACATAGGCTTTAGATATAACTAAAAGCATTTATATAACACCTTAAGCAGTTACTTTAACACTAATATAAACTATAGCTAGTACTAGATAGACTAGATAATAATAACTTTTATATAATACTAATAAAAAAACTTTAATAAAAGTTTATATAAAGTTTTTAAAGTAATAATTAATAAGCTTACACTTATATAAAAAGCACTAAAAATAAAATTCTAAAAAGATGTTCTACTGCACACTACTATTATATAAGCCTGTTAAGAATAACTAGAACTAGAACATACTATGTTTACTATTAAGCCTTTATGCAAAGCTTTATTTAGTAACCTATAAGCATTACTTTAAGTTACTATAGACTAAAAAGTAAACTAATACCTTTAGAAACTACCTAACGTATACTACATAGACTGCTAATATAACTTTGCATAATAAAAGTCTATATAATAAAAAAAAAGCTTCTCTCTGCGTAGAAAAGAATAATATAGAAGATCTTTATCTAGGTTTAGGCTATAATCTAGAGATAACTATACATAGATAAAGAAGTGCTTTATCTACTATTGTCACAATTGTGCACGAGTAAGGTTATAGAGCTCCACAGAAGTCTAGTTTAATTACTATGTAAGGTATTATAGTAGGTACAAGACGTTGTGTGAGGAACAGGAAAGTTTAGAAGGAAGTTAGTAATTAAATACTTAGCTTAAAAGTCTAAGCGCTTTAAGTATAAATTAAGCCTATTTTAGGTTTAGTTAGTGTTAAAGCAGTTTATGCCTAAGTTTATGTCTATGTTATGTTATGTTTATGTTAGACGTGCACTAATAATACTTTAGTACATGTCTAATACAGTTATGTCTAGGATCTAGGGAGGATACTGTAACAGTACCCCCCCTCTTATTAGGAAAGGAATTCTTTATATTAGTAGTTCTAGCATTAGGTTGTTTTTATTAGGGTACAGATTTAGTTTAGATAAGTATTAGGCATAGAATTAAGTTACTATAGAGTTTTTTTACAGAGCTTTTGCAAGTTTCTACAATAGTTTATTGTATCTAGTCTATTTTATAAAGTATTTATAGATACATTTTTTATTATTAAACTAAATCTATTTAACATCTTCTACAACATATTTTAGTTTATTATTTATAATAACAGGTTTAAGTAGTAGGTTTAGCTGTCTAGGTAGATAGTTAGATTTAAAGGCTGCTTAGCGCAGCAATAATACGTAGAACACAGGGTGTATCTTTATGCTATTAGGTAGGATTAATTAGTAAGCATGTAATAAGACTATATAGGCTACTATAAAGGGGCTAAGGTTTTTTTAATTAAGTTTCTTTAATTATTAGTTTATTTAGATATTTCTAGCGTCTAGCTAGACCTTCTTGCTAGCTGCATACACAGGGGTAGAGGTTTAAGATTAGTTTACATACTCTTATTAAAAAGCTTAAGCCTATATAAGCTTTTTATAAACATATTTAAATATATTTTAGATTTTATTAATAAGTCTGTTTATATCTATTACTTATATAAATTAATAAGTTAGTTAGGGAGTATTTAAAAGTAGTTTAAATTCTATTTAGAGGTAGTATCTATAGTTTGCTAAAAACAAAGATATTTGTGTTAATTTAGATATTATGTTATTAGCTTTAAACTATGCTATAGCTAACTATTTTACCTAGTTATCTTACTAGTAGTTTGTGTACACTTATAGAACTTATTTTATTATAGTGTTTATGTTCTTAGTCTAGCTGTTAGTCTTTAGGTAAAAAGCTGTAAATAGATAAAGGACAATTTAGAGCTATTTACAGAGTTTGTTCTAGAAGGCTAAGACAAACTGTGTACCTCTGTCTAATATAATTATGTTAGGTAGGCTATAGTAAACCTATACATATTAGTAGAATAACTAGGCTATATTAAAAGCAGTTATAGAGGAACATAGTATTAAGTGTTAATACTTAGTTAAGTAATTAACAACTACTATAATATTTATGTACTCTTTAAATAGAAGTAGGTTTATAATAAAATTAATTAATATATCTTTTTAAGCTTATTTAGGGATTAGAAGTAGTTTAAGCAGGCTATTATACTTTTTTTAAAAGGCCTTTACTTTACAGCAAGTATAGCAACATAATATGTATTAGCGTACAGTATAGAACATGTGGGGCTAGTAGTACTCTCTCTATAGTAGGTTAAGAGTCTTTTCTCTGCTTAGGTGTCCTTTAATAGGCAAGTTGTGTATAATTTAGAGTAGTTTAATTCTTAGTTTATTAGAATTAAAAATTATAAGTTAGTTATAGTAATATAGCTTACTATTTTAGTTTTTATAGTTAGCTAGTGTTACCTTCTTTAACTAACTAGCGCTGTTTTAGAGTAGGTCTAAAGTTTCTTAAATAAATTTATTATTTAAATACTTATTAGTAATAATTTAATTAATTATCTAATTTATTTTATTTAGGTTAAGGTTTAAAAATAGCTTAAGTTAGAGTAGAGTTTAGTGTTAAGCCTTTTACACTTCTTTCTAAGCAGAGATGTTTTAAAATTGCCTTATAAAGGCATCTAGTTTCCTTTTATTTTAACTAAGATAATAAGTAATCTTAAAATTAAAATTATTACAGTCTACAGTTAGACTAGCGTAACTCCACCAGCAGTGCTCCACAATCTAGCTAGATTAGGACAGGGCTCGCTTGCAGACTAATCAGAGGACGCGGGGGCAGCGCAGCTGCCTGTAATTACAGAAGAATGCGTTGTCTAATAGGAAGACAGGCTGCGTATTAACAGGAGCCTAGGGGAGCTTATAAGAGTTCTTTTTAGCAGGCTCTTATAAGCTCCTACTAGCTCCCCTTAGCATCCCTAGCACATGTATATAGTTCCTATATTAAACAACCTTTAGAAAGTGTGTTTAATGTTTAGTTTATTCTCTATATAGACTAAGTAGCATTTAGCTTTCTAAAGAGCTGCAATACTATTTATATATCTTGCACTATATATACCTTTAACTTTATCTACAGGACTGTTTAACCTTAGCCTCTCTACTGCTGCATAAAGGGCAAACTATAATCTAGTTACTCTAAGAAACCCTCTATTAGCCTAATAGCCTATACATAGGATTGTACACCCTACTAGTTAGCCCCTCCTATCTGTTCTACTTTCTCCTAGGAATATTATAAGACCTAAGTGCTTTTATAAAGTAAAAATTATAACATTAAACACTACTTTTTTTAAAAAGTATAAATACCTTACAACACAACTTAGATTCTAACATAGCCTACGCTGCGCTATTAGGATCTATAAAAGTTCCTACTTAAAGCAAAGCTGTTCTAGCAGAATAGATTAACATAATTTAGAACAACATTAAGAAACTCTAGCAAATTAGTAATAAAGTTAGTAAATTATAAAAACTTAAGTAAGAGATTACTAACCTTTACTAAAAAGTAGTAAAATTATAAAACCTTTCTAAACTCTTAAGCCTTTAAGAAGTAACTAATTAAGCTTATTAAATACATAAACTATAAGTAAAGCTAGTAAAAATTTAAAACATCTTAACTAAAAAAGTAAGTATTATAGCTAAAAAGACTTTAAAACTAGCCTTTTTAAAGCTTTTTAAAGGATTATTAAAAGACCTTTAACTATTCTTTATAAGATGTTACTTTTATATATAATATAATAAAAAAGCATTTTAGACTAACATAGAAATAATATCCTAGATAGGACTACACCTAGAAGGCCCCCTTATAATCTAGTTCTAACTTTATGCAGATAACTAGATAAACTTTAAAGTAAATAGTAAAGCACTTACCTCTAAAATAAAAGAAATATTTAGTAGTATTAAAAACTTTAAAAAAGCTTTAACAGCTATTTATAAAACCTTAAATAAAAAGAAAATTATAGCTAATAAGTTAGACACTATAAAACAAGAAACTAGCCTAGTCTAGAATTATGCAGCGCGCTTTAGGGAACAACTAGCTATCTACAGATAGACAGACTAAAAAGCCCTCTACTGCATGTTCTATAATAGACTAAGTAAAGTAGTAAAGAATAAATTTATGCATAGTAATAAGCTAACTACTCTTAAAAACTTTATTACATAAGCAACAACTTACAATAACTATTATAAAATGCATAAAAAAGAAAAGAAATAAAAAAAAACTTCTTAAAGACTAAAGTTTATTTTAAAAAAAAAAAACTTTTTATAATATAATAAAAAACTAATAAACCTTAGTTATATAAAGCATATATAAAGCCTTTCCTCTAAAAAGAGCTAAGTTCTAGGACGTAATAGGCTGCTCTTAACAAAGGAATAATAAAAGTAGCTAGAGAATAAGGCCTGCCTAAACTATAAAAAAGTAGAACATTTTTGCTAAAACTGTCTAGACTTTTAAAAAAAAAAGAATAAAAATACTACTATAATAATAAAAGCTATTACTGCTAAATACAGCCTTATAAATAAAGAAATATTAAAAAAACTAAATAATAGACTTTACTAGTAATGTAAAAAAAACTATTCTTTAAATAACTACTTTAAAGTATATTAAAAAGTAGTTATTTAAAACTTTAGTAGCCTTAATATAGTGTTGCAAGACCTTATAATTTTTAAAAGATATAAAAAAAAGACTTAGATCTAAGAATATATTATAAACATTTAAAAAAAAGAAGAATAGTTCCCTTTTTAAAACTAGACCTCTAGTACTTTAGTAAAAGAGCTCTTTTAACAGTTTTAGAAATTTAAATGCTAAAAGTGCAGCCTATAACATAACTATCTAAGCTATTATATAGTCTTACTTTACTAAATAAACATTAGTAACAACTACCTTATGTTTAACATTATATAATAAATAGCTAAAGTTAAGTATAACATTATAAATAAATAAAAGCAGTAGTAATTTTTTATTAAGGTTAGAGATTAAAAGCTAAAAGGACTAAGTAGACCTGCTAGGTTTAAAGTCTTAAAGCTAGTACCTAAAAAGCCTAAAATACTACTTCTTAGCCTAGCAATCTCTAGGAAGGCCTTAGCAATGTAATAGAACTATAGACAGTGCGTTCTCTGCAGAAGCAATGCCTATAGCACTAACAACTACTAATAAAAAGGGCACCCTATATAGTTAATATAAACATAAGAATACCTATAGTAGACTTAAAAGAGCCCTTTTAACATGTTACATAGACCTAACAATTGTCTATACCCCTAGTACTAATGTACACAGCAATACTGTGTGAAACATTAGGACAATAAACACTAGACAGGCTAGTAGCCTACATAGGAAAGGAACTATAATAGTTGCCTATAGCAAGGAACAGCCTTAGCCTGTAAAACTACAAATTATTACATCTGCTAAACAGCCCCTCTACACAAGCAAGAAGAATAGGCAGCGTGTAAAGAATAAAATAACTATAGGTTCTACTATTTCTAATAAAAAGTAGTAAGAAAAGAAGACTATCTAACATTATATTACCTAGTTAAAGATTATAAATGTAAAGTAGCTAACTGCTATAATTAAAAATATTAAATCTATAAAAAAAAAATAAGTTTAATAATAATCTATAAAACATTAACTCTTACTCCTTTTTTAATAAGAAGGTTAAACATAATATATCTGTAGTAGTTACAGTAGGATAAGGGGCAGGACATAGTCTAATAACTACCTTTACGTACAAAGGGTGGCCTAGACTAGCCCTTATAGACAGTAAATGCACCTTTACTGTAATAAATAAGGATTAAGTAGATAAATAGAGCATACTATTCTACATAAAAAAAAACTTATTTAAGGTAACCTTTACTAATGCATTATTAATTAAGTATAGTAAAGAATAAATTAACTTAAAGATATATAAAAAAAACTTTAGAACTCTAAACATAAAAGACTAGAGATTAATAAATATACTTTAGCTAAAAGGTAAATATAATATAATCTTAGGCTATAATTAGCTTAGAACATATAACCTTATAATTAACTAAAGAACTATAGCTATAGAAACTTCTAATAACTATGCACACATAACCTAGTTAGCATGCTATAATAATTAATGCCTAGTCTACAAGCAAGTAAAACAAGGTAGTAGTTACTACCTAAAAAAAAAGAAACTTTAGAGATTCCCTTATTAAGAGCTAAAAGCTTAGGTAATAAAAATAATAAAAAAAGAACTTAAAAAAGTCTCTTATAAAAAAATTAAGACTAATAAAAATATAAAATAAATTAGCGTTTTCTAAATCTAAAAAAAAGTAGCATCTTAACTAAATATAAAAATTATAAAGATATGTTTAAAACACTAGAAGATCTAAAAGAACTACTACTACACTAGCCTTAGAACTATACTATTAACTTAATAAAAGATTACAACCTAAAGACCTATAAGCTCTGCCCCCTAATAAGGATATAAAAGAAAGCCTTATAAGAGTATGTTAACTAAATATTAGCTTAGGGCTACATTTAAAAAAGCTATAGCCTAGTTACTTTAGCTATAGTCTTTATAAAAAAAAAGGAAAAATCTAAGTTTATTATAACTATAGAACTCTAAATAATAACATAATTTAAGATTAGTTTCCTTTACTTATTATATAAAATATTATAAATTAACTAAAAGAAACCTAGTACTTTATAAAGTTTAACATATAAGATAGATTTAATAAAATAAAAATAAAAAAAAAGAATAAGTAGCTTATAGTATTTAAAACTTTATAAAGACTTTATAAGCTATTAGTAATGCTATTTAGCTTAACAAACACTCTAGTAACATTTTAATAAATTATTAACATAGCTCTTAACTTATATCTTAATGTCTTTACTCTAGTGTACCTAGATAATGTCCTTATCTACTTAAAAGAAACTCTAAAAAACTATGTATAGAAAGTATAAAAGGTTTTAGAATAGCTTAGAAAATATAGACTCTACCTACAGCTCTTTAAATGCAAATTTTATGTTACTAAAACAAAATACTTAAAATTTATAATTAATAGTAAAGAAATAAAGATTAACTTAGCTAAAGTTTAAAAAGTACTTAAATAGCTAAAACTTATAATAATTAAAAAAGTAAAAGAATTCTTAGAACTATTAGGCTATATTAAACAAATAATTAGAGACTACTTAAAAATTACTATACTATTAACAAGCACTACTACTAAGAAGTAAGTAATAGCAAAATTTGTCTAAACTTTATAAATAAATAAGGCATTTATAGCGTTAAAGTAGGCTATAACAGCTAAACTAGTGCTAAGGATGTATAACTTATAATTAGATACTAAGATCTACACTAACGCATCCCTAGAAGCTAGTAGGGCCGCGTTTTATTAGAAACAGGAAGACAGGAGATAGCACCTAGTAGTGTACTATTCTGCTAAGTTCTTAGGACCTAAAGTAGGCTACAGCATACCTAACAAAGAATTAAAAGCAATACTAAATGCTGTAAGAGTATAGGCTACAGAATTACATAGAATAGCAAAACTCTTTTATATTATAACTAATTATGTAAATTTAATTATGTTTTTAACAGTAAAGAAACTCTTGCTAATGCATATAAAATAAGTAATAAAACTAGCTTAGTTTAACTACATTATTAAGCATGTTTTAGAAACATAGAACTAGCAGGCTAACACCCTTAGCTAAAGGCTAGATTACTTTAATAAAAAAGAAGAAGAAACTAAAGAATTTACACTTTTTAAAAAGACTACTAAAGAATAGATTTATAATAGGCCTAGACCTATAAAAGAATTCTACATACTTATAGTAAGTAAGTAAAGATAGAAAAACTTAATCTAAGAATATTATAAGTCCCTAATGTTTAGACACCCTAGAATAGGCACCCTTTAAAAGAAGCTAAGGGCTGCTATTTTATAATAAATACTAAAAATAAAGCAGCTATGCATAGAGGTGCTTAAAGAATGCAACACCTGCAATAAAAATAACTTATAAAGGTATAAAACTTATAAGTACTTTTAACTAATTAAAGCACTAAAGCTACTATAAATAATAATTATAATAAACTTTATTATAGAATTACCCCTATCTAAGGAACTAGAAACAGACATGATGTGTAACATAATTATAGTAGCCCTTAATAAAACTACTAAATACCTACACACTTAGCCCTTAAAAAAAAATAATAGCTAAAAAATTTATTTATAAATTAAAATAAAATATAATATTAGTATATAAATACTTTAAGATTATTATCTTTAACTAAGATAAGCTGTTTACTAGTAGATTCTAGAAAGCAGTAATAAAGCACCTTAGTGTAACACATAAACTATTAACAGCCTACTACCTGTAGACAGATAGCTAGACTAAAAAGATAAACACAGAAGTAGAAAAATTTCTAAGAAAATACATCTTTTATACTTAAAATAATTAGGCAGAATAGCTTCTAATAGCATAGTTAGCTATTAATAACATAGAATTAGCTACAATAAAAAAGACACTATATAAGGCTAATTTTAAGTATAACTTTTACTTTACACTACACAGAAACTAACCTACAGATTTATAAGAATTAATAGACAGGCTAATAGACCTATAACACATATATAAAAGATTAGTAATAAAAGCTAAATCTAGCAAAGAGATAATAAAAAAATACGTAAATAAGTTATAATAGCTAAGACTAGAAATCTACCTAGAAGACTATGTATACCTTAATATAAAGAACCTTAGGATATCCTAACTATTAAGGAAGCTAGCAGAAAAAAAAATAGGACTATACAAAGTTTTATAAACTTAATGTTAAATAGGCTCCAACAGCTAGCTGCTTATAGTATAAGCACTTAAGTAGTAAGAGTAAGAGTGGTGTACAGTGTGCACAGCGTATAAGGTAAGTAAGGTAAGGGCAATATGTTTCTAGTTCTATTACTCTTATCTTTCCTCTGTATAGAGGAAAAGGGGGATATCTAGATGTTCGCGCACAGAGGTTCGCGCATAAGCATTATGTAATAGAGATACATGGTCCTGCTTGTGCGCAATTGCTTATATCTAGACTATAACGCTGCTGCTGTGTACAGACACTAGCAACTTTTCTTTTTGTCTAAAAAGTTACCTTCTGTACACATTACCTCTTTTCTGTCTGTGTAGGTCTATCTAATTACATTCTGCCTTTACTTTACCCTATTTGTTAGGACTTGCCTTAGTAATGCTGTATGTTAAGATAGGCTAGTTACACTATGTAGATAGCTCTATAAATAGTGTAAAGTGTTTTAGGCTATTATTATCTAGCCTTTATGCGCTTACTTTATAAGTAATTTAGCAGTATATAAACTGTTTTATGTAGGGTTTTGTGCTAGAATAGTGTGGGATCTTTGTGTAGGCAGGTGCGTAGGGAGGTGTATATAATAAGGTCTCCCCTTCTCTTTTACTTTCTCTTCTTTATTCTTTACTCTCTAAGCCCTACTGTACTATTCCCTAGCTCTTTTCTTTTTTTATATAGTGCTAACAGTAACAAATACTCCTGCCTACACACACACACACACACACACACACACACACACACACACACACACACACACACACACAGAGAGAGAGAGAGAGAGAGAGATGTCTCTCTAGCCTTCCTCCTCTACCTCTAGCGCTGTTAGTGCGGGTGTCTTTAACGTCCTTGTGCAGTCTAGCAGCCTAGGGCGCATCTATGTCACTCTCTTAACTAGTTCTACTGCTAATTAGTAGTTTATTTAGTGTTTTAGCATAAACATATAAATTTTTTAGCTTTTCTGCTTTTTCCTTGTACTAAATGCTAATTATAAATAGGCTAAAAAGCAGCATATAGTAGCTTTACTATTTTATAATATTAATGTTATCTTACCTGCTAGCACTAATCTGCAGCTGTAGGCAGCAAAAGTTATGCGTTATAAGAGGTACTTTTATATAGTCCTAGTCTAGAGTTATAGTTAAGTTCTAGCAACTCTATGTACTTATTATTATAGTAGCACTACTAGTGCCTTTTTTTTTATTAAGTGTTATGTGTTAGCTAACTTCTAGGCTAATGCCTGCGCTTTATGCGTATAGCAGAGCTGTGGTCTGCATTGTGACTACTATATATAAGGGGTGGTGGCTTTTTCTTTTTTTATATACTAGATAAATAGACTATCTTTTTTACATATTCTTCTCTTTTAATCTTATAATAAAAAAAATAAGTGTGTATAAATAAAAAAAATAAAAGAGATAAGCTTTATATAAAAGTGTTATTAGTCTAGTTAGTCTAAGGCATCTTTGCGCACAGGATCTAGCTAGTCTACAGATGCTTCTATCTAGACAGAGAGGCAGTTAGTTAGGACTAATAATTAAAGAGCCTAGTTTAGTGTTTTCTTTATACATGCATTTACTAGGTTGTTTTTACTATTAATCTACTTTATTTTAGTAATTTCCCTTTTCTTGTATAATTTACAGAGTAACATAATGTTAATTATAAGTTACTTTTTACTAGTAGTGCCTAGCTTAATAAGGTAATTATATAAAGACCTTAAATCTATGTAAATTACTACTAAAATTAGTAGTAGTTTAAGTGTTTATATAATTTACTATAGAGTTATACTAAAAGTAATTATATTATTAAACTCTCTAACTATTCTGTATAGTTTACTAGTAAGGACACTCCTAGTTACTCTTTTACACTTAGTAGAATTCTAGTATATAATGTTGCCTAGTATTTTAAAGTAGTTACTTTACTCTGTATAGTCCTTATTACTTAATATAATTAAGAATCCTAGCTATAAGCTAAGGTCTCTATTATTAGTAAATAATTTATTTATAAAGATAAACAGCTTTGCATAATTAAGCTATAATAGTAGGAAGGTAAGACTGCGCTTACTATTGTCTATCTACTATTAGATTTATACATTAAGTGTGTTAATATTATTATGCAAAAGGTCTATAGTTTATGTAGTAATAAAAAGGTTAAATGCTGCCTCTAGTTAACACATAGATGCAATGTATGCCTCTTTTATATATTACTTAACATATTATTATGCAGCATTCTTGTCTTTTAAGTTAATTATATAAAGGTAGCTTACTTATCTCTTCTAAGTAAAGACTACTATGTTATGTGTAAGCTTAATTCTTCTACTATTAAACTTAATAGGCTGCTTTTTTGCTAAGATAGTTTTACCCTTTATATAAAACTTTACCTTTTATAGTTTCTTTTCTTCTCTTTACATAAAATTTTTTATTATAATGCTTAAAGTGTTATCTATTTATAGGCTAGTAATACTAAAAGTGTGCTCTCCTTTATTAGTAATTAAGAGGTAGAGGTTGTATAAAGAGATGTGCATGCGCAGCTTTTTTTTATAGTAGTTATAATATGTTTTAAACTAATATAGTCCTAATTTAGCAGCTCTATATAAGGGTTATACAACCTAGAGTATTGTATTTAGTAGAAAGCTCTAGCGCATCTCTTTTAGTAGCTTTGTGTACAGCGTGCGCATAAGCTTATCTGTTAATTAAATGTATACTTATGTAATATTATATAGTTTAAAATGCATTTTATATATAGCTTTTAGGCTTACTTTTATAGCTAAAAGTAGTCTCTAGCTTATTCTCTAGATAGTTAGTAACTAGGTAAGGATTTCTCCCTTCTCTTTGTCTAAGTAGCTAGCAAACACTAGGTAGGATTTCTTGTATAGTTAAGTTGTTTTGCTTTTTACTTTTTATATAAAGCAGAAGTTAAAAATCTAACCTTTGTGCCTTATTAGGTTGTACGCTATAACCTTAAAAGTGCTATTAGTAATTAAAGTGTCTATCTCTATGCAGTTTAATTTCTTAAATAGTTCTCTAGGTGTAGTAATTACACTATTTATATAGAGCTTAATAGATAAGGCCTAATTATCCTTTTTCTTCTAGGTTAGAAATACCTAGTCTAGACTTTATGCAGGTTTCCTTTGCCTTTTACTTCTTCTAGTATCTATATCTTCTTTTTACACTAGTGTGGCATTACTATCCTAAGGGGCTTAGTCTGTAGTAGGCTCTAGTTCTGCCTCTGTAACATTTTTATAAGGCTGTTCTTTTTTTCTCTTCTTTAAAGAATTTTTTTATATAAGGATTAGTTTATCTAGGTTGTTTATTATAGGTAGGTTGTCTTTCTTTTTTTCTCTATAGTATAGTTTAACCTGTGTATATTAAAGCTTTAGTAGGCTATTTTTTTTTTTAATAATAACATCTCTTTCTTTAATGCTTTTAATCTTGTATAGGCTAGTCTAGCCTTTCTTCTCTCTTTATGCTATAATCTTTAAGCTAAGGGGGAGGTTAAGAACTTTATATGTTATAAAGCTATTATAAGTGTTAATTATATAATTAATGTTTACTTTTATATAGTCCTTTTAAAGTATCTTTATTGCCTTTTATATAGTGCTTGCTTATGCAATAATGTCTAGCAATAGTAGAGAGTCTAGGTTAATTTTTAAGTATGCCCTAAAGACTAGCAGCGTGGGTACTAAACTGTGTAGGCTAGCTATGTTGTTTAGAGCCTTAACTGCTATCTACAGGATAGCCTTATTATCTGTACAGTTACCTAGCTTAGTCTTTAGGATGTTAAACGCTTATTAGAGAGGTGTGTGCGCACGCTTAACCTTTCTAACTGCCTAATGTGCTTCTATAGGCATCTGCCTACATGTAGCTTTTATAATCTTTGCATAAGCTTAAAAATCCTTTAAAGCAAAGTTTATACTAGAGTTATGCATAATGTAGTCTAGAGGTCTTTAATAGGTGTTAATCTAGCATTTGCACAGTGCATCCTAGGTATCTTGTGCAAACATAGATTTTAGAAATATAGCAGCCTAAAATAATGTGTCTATATTAATAACATATAAAACATCTCTTTTATTAATTTATACAGCATTAATAATAACTTTATAGTTAAAGTAAGTGTTATTTTTAATTATAAACTTAAATCTTTGTAAAGCCTAGTTATATAATTAGCAGAAGTAGCAGAACTTTTTAATCTCTTCTAGCACTGCAGCATTAATGTTGTGGCTAGCGCTAGTTAGCATCTTCTAGAGTCTCTCTGTGCAGGGGTGTCTAAATTAGCAGTAGAGGCAGTAGAGTTTTAATTTAGTAAAGAAAGACATAGATTCTTTTTTACTAACATTAAAAAAAAAGTGTCTTTATTTTTATATAATAAGTACTATAGTTTTATCTTTATATATAATAATATTTAAAATGTTATTAAAGTATACCTTAAGTTAGTTAGCATCTGCTAGTAATAGTAGAAATAGTGTTAGAGTCTCTAAAATGTAGTATGTAACTAGACTAATTAGGTTCTAGATTTGTACAGTACTAATTAATCTTTTTAGTGTCTAGCCTTTAAAGCTAATATCTATTTAGCTAGGTGTTTAATTAATTTCTATACATAGGTTCTCTTATATGTACGCCTTAAGTTAGGACTTGCTAACAGTAGAGATCTTTGCTACGCCTGTGTTCTATAAATTACCTTAGTATACTATATAGTATTAGTTATTAAGAATAAACTACTTAGCATATTTCTTAGGTTTAATGCTGTAGATGTCCTCTCCTGTTGCATAGTGTAAATAAGTAGCAGAGGTAAGGTAGTTAATAGCTTTCTTAGCATTTTTACTCTTCTATTCTATTTTCTTTACATTATGTAAATTATTTTTTTTCTTAAGGTAACTTTTAAAGTCTTAGATGTACAAAGTAATAGCTTTATATAATAAGGTCTTATTATAAAAATCTTTATATAAGGCAACGTACTAGTTCTTTGCTTGTGTATAGTTATTATAAGAGTAGTTTAATAACTAACATTTTTTCTTATAGCAGATAAAGCACTTCTTTGTCTATGTGCAGTTATCTCTAGATTATGGCCTAAACCTAAATAAAGGTCTTCTATGTTGTTTTTTTTTACATAAAAAGAAGCTTTCTTCTTATTATGTAGACTCTTATTATGCAGAGTTGTATTAGCAGTTTATATAGTATGCATTAGGCAGTTTTTAAAGGTATTAGTTTACCTTTTAGTTTATAGTAACTTAAAGTAATGCCTATAAGTTACTAAATAAGGCTTTGCATAAGGGCTTAATAGTAAACATAGCATGTTCTAGTTCTAGTTATCCTTAATAAGCTTATATAATAGTAGTATGCAGTAAAACATCCTTTTAAAATTTTATTCTTAGTGCCTTTTATATAAGCATAAGCTTGTTAATTATTGTTTTAAAGGCTTTATGTAAACTTTTATTAAAGTTTTTTTATTAGTATTATGTAAAGGTTATTATTGTCTAGTTTGTCTAGTACTAGCTATAGTTTACATTAGTGTTAAAGTAACTACTTAAGGTGTTATATAAATGCTTCTAGTTATATCTAGGGCCTATGTTGTGCATATAGTACATATTTGCCTAACCTTCTAGAATATCTAGAAAGATGTCTGTGTACTAAGTTTCCTAGATATCTAGCTGTTAACATAAATTAATAAAGATCCTTATTTTATTTATAAAAATGTTATATAGTTAACTTATATAGTTATTATTTTTTTTTATGCTTTTTAAAATTATATAATCTTGTCTGCTAGAAGTTTTTCTTTAGCAGTTTCCCTCTAGGGTAGAAGTTTGTACAGGCTGTAATGTGGTATAGATTGTGCAGGTGGTATTAGTGGTGCATACACTACTGCAGGCGGTGGTGTGTACAATTGAGGGTGTGGAGCAGGCGTTAGGTAGGGTGGCATGTATTATTTATATAGTGATTAGTGTAGTGCTAGCTAAGGTATAAGAGCAGGTAATGCTAGTATATTTAGTGTTAATAGCAGCATTATGTTTAGTCTACTTCTGTGCAGAGCCTTATATAGTAATAAAAGTTGTGTATAAAGCTTTTTTAGTGTAATTACTTTTCTTTGTGCTATATTATATAGCTTCTAGGCTTAGGTACCTTTAGTGCCTAGCTATAGTGTAATTCCCTTGTCCTCTAGCACTTATATAAGCTCCCTTTTAAATGCGCAGCTAAGTGCTAAGAAGTCTTATAGTGTCTATCTTTTAAAATCCTCTATGTACGCACTTAGAAAAGTAGCGCCCTTCTAAGTTGTTATGCATAGATTAGTAATTATACAACTTATGTATAATTAAGTTTATAGGCTTATTAGAGCTTCTAATATGTTAATCTTGTTATTCTAGTACTCTAGGCTAGTCTTATTCTGTAGTGTTGCCTCTAATATCCCTATGTTCTTTATAAGTTATTTATATAATAGGAATTATTTCTTATTTTTTTTATTATTATGTAGAGTTATTAGTTGCTAATAAGATTTTATTATAATAGTATAGTTAATTGCTTTTCTAGTAGATTGCGCAGGTACTGCTGTTATCTAGCTGCTAGGTTGTGCAGCTTTAATAGCTTTAAGGTGCGCCTTACACTATCTCCTTTTTACTTTGTACAGTAGTAGAGCTTGCTGTGTAATGTAAAGAATTAATGTGCTATTGTCTAGCTGCTAGGTTGTGCAGCTTTAGTGGCTTTAGTGTGCGTCTTACACTATCTCCTCTTTACTCTATATAGTAGCAGAGCTTACTATATAATGCAAAGGATTAATCTGCTATTCTAAAAGATAGGTAACTAAACAAAGTACCTTATAAAGTGTAGGTACTCTACTATTACTTTTTCTAAGAGATAGGTAATAAAATAAAGTACTTTATAAAGTGTAAGTACTTTATTATTACTTTTACTAATTTACAGTTAATTAAATTAACTACTAATTAGTGTTAAATAAGCTCTAACAGCTAGCTGCTTATAGTATAAGCACTTAAGTAGTAAGAGTAAGAGTAGTGTACAGTGTGCACAGTGTATAAGGTAAGTAAAGTAAAGGCAACATGTTTCTAGTTCTATTGCTCTTGTCTTTCCTTTGTACAGAGGAAAAGGGGGATATCTAGATGTTTGCGCACAGAGGTTCGCGCACGAGCATCATGTGACAGAGATACGTGGTCCTGCTCGTGCGCGATCGCTCGTATCCAGACTGTGACGCTGCTGCTGCGTACGGACACTTAATAAAATAATTACAAACTTAAGCTTCCCCTATATATAAAGATACACTTATAGTTCTATGTCTCTAAACTAGAAAAAGCACCTAAAGAAATCCTCTTATCTACATAAAAATAAAAAGATAAGAAAATAGAATATAAAGTTAAACATATTATTAGTAATTAGAAAAATTAAAAAAATTTTTTGTAAAATAAAAAAAGTAGCTTACTAGTAAAAACACATAAAAACTAGCTAAGAATTTATAAAACACGCAGCTATTAGTATAAAAGTACCTTTAAGCTTATTTAAAAGAAACTAGCTAGGCAATAAAGCACCTATATTAAAAGAAACAGCTATGTTATTACTAAATAGCAGCAGCCTTTAGAGATAAGTCCTAGCTAATAAAGGCTATAGAAAAGAATAACTTTTTACTTTAGCTTTAAAAGCTTTTATTTTATCTAAAAAAAAAAGATCTCTTTTTAAGTACTTTACACATTAAGCCTTTAGTAAGTTTAGTAATTTTTAGATATAATTTTATTTAGAACACTTTTTATCTATTACCTCTAGCATCTTTTTTTAAAGACAAAGTTGCTTTTAATCTTAAGCTTATTATTTATCTAGCAATATATAGTTTTAGGCCTGTAAGGCCTTAGCCTTTTAAAGAAGCGTCTCTTTTTTCTTCTCTAATTAATCTTATGCAGCATTAGAAATAAAGGTGTTACATTTACTATACTTTTTTACACACTTAACACACTTATCTAAGGATAAAGTTAACACATAAGATAACTCTAAAAATTAGTAAGCACTATAAAGCTTTATCTTTATCTAGCAAAGAGAATTAAAATAAAGGGTAATATAAGAATAATAGAATAAGCAGGACTAATAAGCTATTTAGTATAAAAAAAATAAATGTTAAAAACACTTTCTAGTAAGTAGATACTTACTTTATAAATAAACTTTTACTAACACAGTTGTGTAAGCAGAGTAGCAAGGACGCTACTAGGGAGAAGGGGCAGCGTGTTACAGTCTATAGTTAGACTAGCGTAACTCCACTAGCAGTGCTCCATAATCTAGCTAGATTAGGACAGGGCTCGCTTGCAGACTAATTAGAGGACGCGGGGGCAGCGCAGCTGCCTGTAATTACAGAAGAATGCGTTGTCTAATAGGAAGACAGGCTGCGTATTAATAGGAGCCTAGGGGAGCTTATAAGAGTTCTTTTTAGCAGGCTCTTATAAGCTCCTACTAGCTCCCCTTAGCATCCCTAGCACATGTATATAGTTCCTACATTAAATAACCTTTAGAAGGTGTGTTTAACATTTAGTTTATTCTTTATATAAACTAAGTAGTATTTAGCTTTCTAAAAAGCTGCAATACTATTTATATATCTTACACTATATATACCTCTAACTCTGTCTACAGGACTGTTTAACCCTAGCCTTTCTACTGCTGCATAAAGGGCAAACTATAATCTAGTCACTCTAAGAAACCCTCTATTAGCCTAATAGCCTGTACGTAGGATTGTACACCCTACTAGTTGGCCCCTCCCATCCGTCCTACCTTCCCCTAGGAATATCATAAGACCCGAGTGCTTCCACAAAGCAAGGATTGTAACAAAAATAAAATAAGTATTTAGACTAATAAGCTTATTAGTAGCTAAGTTGTTTTATAGTTGCAAAGTACTGCAAGTTCTTATAGTTAAATAGAACCTATATTAGATGCGCTGCACCTTTTAGTTTAGGTTGCTATTATTTAAAGCAGCATACTATAGTAAGTAATTTTTTATTATAGATCTTATAATTGCCTTCTACAGGGCTTATTCTTTTTAAAAAGTATGTAATAGGCTTAATAGTCTTGTCTAGCTTAGTCTAGGAAAAAACTTCTGCTACTACATAGTCTAAGGCATTAGCTTCTATAAGTATTAGTAGTTTAAAGTTAAAGTAGTAGAGTATTAAGGCTTTAGTAAAAGCTTTTTTTAGCTAGTTAAAAGACTATTAGTAATTTAAGTTAAAGTTAAATTAAATTTTTTTCTTAGTAAGTGTAATTATAAGGCTTACTAGCTATAAAAAGTTATTAATAAATTATTAGTAAAAGTTAGTAAATCTTATAAAAGCTTAAACATTTTTTATGTTTTTTAGGTATTACTAATCTAGCACAGTCTAAACCTTAATAAGGTCTATTTAGATAATATTTATAAAGATTACATATTTTAAATATGTAACCTTTAATTTATAGAACTTACATTTGTCTATGTTAAGTTATAGACCTGCTTCTTCTATAGCCTTTAGCACTAGGCGTACATGCTGTTTGTGCTCTAAAAGGCTATTACTATAGATTAAAATATTATTAATATACATAGTGCAGAACACGTCTAGGTAGGGTTAGAGTAAGTTGTTTATAAAATATTAAAAAGTACTAGGCGCGTTAGCTAAGCTAAAGGGCATTACTAGGTACTTAAATAGTTTATATTAAGTCTAAAACGCTGTTAGCTACTTATTACCCTTTACTATTCTTAGCTTATTAAAAGCAGTAATAATATCTAACTTTATAAAATACTTTACTTTACTTAGTTAGCTTAGAGTTTTCTATAAAAAAGGAATTAAGTATTAGTTCTTAATAGTAATAATATTTAGTCTTTAGTAGTTAACACAAAATTAGAGCCTACCTTTAAGTTTCTTTATAAATAGTATAAGTAACGCTACTAGTAAGAAGCTAGCTTAAATAAACTCTTTTTTAGGTTTTTATTAAGGTATTTTTAAAGCACTTTTAATTTATTTAGTAACATCTTATACAGTGGCCTATAACTAGGTTATTTACTAGGCTTAAGGGTTATCTAGTAAGTATATAGATGTTGTATTAAAAGCTTATTAGACTTATTTTAAAAAAAGACATGTAATAAGTTATAGTAGTCTTAAAAGACTATTGTCTTTAGGTTAGTGTGTTTTTAAAGAGCTAGAGCTTAGTTTATATTAGAAATTGTAACTACGTAGATTTTGTAATCTAGTTATTAAGCTAGAGTTACAAATAGAGTAGGTTCTATGTAGCAGATGTCTATCTGCTGTTTAAGTCCTAGTTTATGTTTAAATTAGGTAGGTAAAGATTTTTTAAAAGCTTTTTTTTCTTTAAGTTTAAGTAGTTATTAAATTATTTTATATAGCTTATTATAGTAAAAGGCCTAGCTTATTAGCCTAGCTTAGGTAGTTCTTTTTTAAGTTATTAGAAAGTAAGTTTAGAGACCTTTTATATTAAGTGCTACTTAGGTGTTATTTAGGTGTAAGCATAAGCATATGTCTTAGCATTAGAAAAAGTTAAAGTTTAAAACTTACTCTTAGTAATTAAAGGCAACTTTATGCTAATACAGCTATAGTTATCTTAAAATTAAGTTATAACATTTTATGTTTATTACATAGAGCTTAATCTGCTTCTTATAGTATTAGTAAGTAATTATAATAGTTGTAGTATAAAAAATAAAACCTTTTTTAAGTTATTTTTTATTAAATCTGTAAGGCCGAGATGGTGCTTACGTGCGACAGGTATATATACTATTCTGTACGCAATAATTAACTGTTAGTTAATTATTCACACCTTTTTAGTTATATTAGCGTAGTGGTACAGAGCTCTGTCCTTACATAATAATTAACTAATAGTGGGGTACAGTTAGTGTTTAACCCCCACCTTAGTCAGCTTTAAGCTAGTTTTTAGACTAAAACGTGAGGCGGCCTCTTCTAGCGCCACGTTGTAGCTGCTAGGAGGTCTAGTGTATATGGCTTAGCTGGCGTGGCCACTGAGCGTTGCGTTGTGTTTATCCCGCGCCTCTGGGCCGCAGGTGGTCAGCCTCTGGCTGGTAACTAAGACATGCGCATAGGCGCCTCTGAGCTGCGGGTAGGTTATGTGACGCCTGGGACATGCGTCTGCTAAGAAGGGGGATAATGTAAGGCTAGGATGGCGCTTACGTGTAAGGCCGAGATGGTGCTTACGTGCGACGGGTATATATACTATTCTGTACGCAATAATTAACTGTTAGTTAATTATTTGCACCTTTTTAGTTGTATTAGCGTAGTAGTACAGAGCTCTGTCCTTATAAAATCTAGTTAGGTAAATTATTTAGGTAAGTAGTGTTAATTAGAGATTTAGTTTATATGCTAGTTTTTTATTAATATAACCTATGCTATTTACTCTTAAGTTAATAAAAGCTTATATTAGGGCTAATATAGTTTTTTATTATAAATATATAAGAATATTAACTTAGTACTTCTAGTTGTTAGTAGGGGACTTAGCCTATAAGTTAGTAGAGATCTAGTGTTAAATTAGTCCTAAAGGGCAACTTAGCCCTAAGATAAGCCTTTTTATAGGCTTCTACTGCTATAGCTGCGGCTATGTTAAGAGTAGTAAAAAAATTAGGGCTTAAATATAAGTTAGAGCCTTTATAAAAATAAGATTAAAATAGTAAGGATTTTTAATAAGTGCTAGTAGCACTACTTACGCAGACTTAAAAAAAAGAAATAAAGTAGTTTTAAAAAATATAACTATGCTTACTACACTTAAAGTATTAACTTTTTTTTTATAATTTTTATACTTTTTAGAACTAACTAGAGCATAATTTAAATTAATTTTTATTACATTAAAGTCCTTATTTGCAACTACGCTAGTTTAGGGGCGTATTAGAGCTTATATAGAGAGGAACCTTATGTTATTATTATAGGTAGCAATTAGGTTTGCATATATATTAAGGTTGTTTAGGAGAGGTTCTCCTACTATAGCGTGTTGCAGTTTAGTTAAGAGGGAGTTATATAAAGCTATAATTAGACCTATCTTATTTAAGCCTATATTAAATATAAGTTAGTAGAACTTAGTAAAGTGTAAAGTAAAGCTTTTTCTTTTTTATTATAAAGTGTTTAGGCAACTTAAAGCTATTAACTTTTTATTTAAGTCTTTATAAGTTACTTATAAAAACACTATAAATTAATCTAAGTTACTAATATCTTTATTTATTAGTAAGTTAATTAAAGCTGTTACATTATAGTTAAGTTAAAAGTAAGTATATAGTAACTAAAAGTGTTTAAAAAGAAATTAGTCTACATTTCTTTTAAGTTTATATTAGAGCTTATGTAAAAAAAAAAGTAGGTCTTTTTATTTTCTATTAAACAGTAAGAGATTAGAGAGTTAGTTAAATTTTATTACTAAGTTAAAAAGGTTACAAGTTATAAGTAGTGTTAGATAAAAAAAAGTTAAGCTATTTTTAGACTTTTAAGTAAGCTTTAAGGCTAGTAAGTTCTTAGTTCTTACTACTATAATAAAAGTTAAGGCAGAAATAGACTGCTTAATAATGTAAAGCTGTTCTTTAAAGTTTTTTTAAAAAGCTTTTAAGCTTATAACATAGCAGCTTTTTTATAAAGTAAGCGCTTTTTAAAAGGCTTTTTAGCTTACTTTAATAGCTTAGAGTTATATAAGTACTAAGCTTATTAAATTAGATTTAGAGGCTATTCTTAGCTAAAGTTTTAACACAATATAATGTTATAATTATGCATAAGTAAAGTTATAGAGCTCTACAGAAGTCTAGTTTAATTACTATATAAAGTATTATAGTAAGTATAAGATGTTATGTAAAAAATAAAAAGGTTTAGAAGAAAGTTAGTAATTAAATACTTAGCTTAGAAGTCTAAGCGCTTTAGGTATAAATTAAGCCTGTTCTAAGTTTAGTTAGTGTTAAGGCAGTTTATGCTTAAGTTTATGTCTGTGTTATGTTGTGTTTATGTTAGACGTGCACTAATAATACTCTAGTACGCGTCTAATACAGTTATGTCTAGGATCTGGGGAGGATACTGTGACAACTATAAAGAAAAATATTAGTTATTAAACTACTCTTATAATAACTATACATAAGCAAAAAACTAGTACATTGCCTTATATAAAGATTTTTATAATAAGACTTTATTATGTAAAGCTATTACTTTATACATCTAAAACTTTAAAAGTTACTTTAAAAAAAATTTACATAACATAAAAAAAATAAAATAGAAAAGTAAAAATGCTAAAAAAGCTGTTAACTATTTTACCTTTACTACTTATCTATACAATGTAACAGAAGAGGACATCTACAGCATTAAACCTAAAAAGTATGCTAAGTAGTTTATTCTTAATAACTAATACTATATAGTATACTAAAGTAAACTATAAAATATAGGCGTAGTAAAGATCTCTACTATTAGTAAGTCTTAACTTAAAGTGTACATATAAGAAAACCTACATATAAAAATTAATTAGACACTTAGCTAAACAAATATTAGCTTTAAAAGCTAGACACTAAAAAAATTAATTAGTACTATATAAATCTAGAACTTAATTAGTCTAGTTACATACTATATCTTAAAAACTTTAACACTATTTTTACTATTACTAGTAAATGCTAACTAACTTAGAGCATACTTTAATAATATTTTAAATATTATTATACATAAAGACAAAACTACTATACTTATTATATAAAAATAAAGACACTTTTTTTTTAATATTAGTAAAAAAAATCTATGTTTTTCTTTACTAAATTAAAACTTTACTGCTTTTACTACTAATTTAGACACCTTTGCATAAAAAGACTTTAGAAGATGCTAACTAGCGCTAGCTACAACATTAATGCTGTAGTGCTAGAAGAGATTAAGAAGTTTTACTACCTTTACTAATTATATAACTAGGCTTTATAAAGATTTAAGTTTATAATTAAAAATAACACTTACTTTAACTATAAAGTTATTATTAATGTTATATAAATTAATAATAAAGATATCTTATATATTATTAATGTAGACATATTATTTTAGGCTACTACATTTCTAAAATCTATGTCTATATAAGATACCTAGAATGCACTATGCAAATGCTAGATTAACACCTATTAAAAACCTCTAGACTATATTATATATAATGTAAGAACAGGGCTCCGCACCACTCTGCTAATACAACTAAAAGGTATAAATAATTAACTAACGTTAATTTTTAGGTGCAGAATAGTATATATACCTGTTGCACGTAAGCGCCATCTTAGCCTTACATTATCCCCCTTCTTAGCAGACGCATGTCCCAGGCGTCACATGACCTACCCGCAGCTCAGAGGCGCCATGCGCATGTCTTGGTTACCGGCCAGAGGCTGACCACCTGCGGCCCAGAGGCGCGGGATAAATAACAACACAACACTTAGTGGCCCACGCTAGCTAAGCTATATACACTAGACCTCCTAGCAGCTACAACGTGGCGCTAGAAGAGGCTGCCTCACGTTTTAGTCTAAAAACTAGCTAAGCTGTCTAAGGTGTAGGTTAAACGCGCAACTGTCCTTATTATTAGTTAATTATTATGTAAGAACAGGGCTCTGCACTACTCTGCTAATACAACTAAAAGGTATAAATAATTAACTAACGTTAATTTTCAGGTGCAGAATAGTATATATACCTGTCGCACGTAAGCGCCATCTCAGCCTTACATATAACTTTAGTATAAACTTTGCTTTAAAAATTTTTTAAGCTTATATAAAGATTATAAAAGCTATATATAAGCAGATGCCTATAGAAGCATATTAGGTAGTTAGAAAGGTTAAGCGCGCGCACACACCTTTCTAATAAGTGTTTAACATCCTAAAGACTAAGCTAGGTAACTATACAGATAATAAGGCTATTCTGCAGATAGCAGTTAAAGCTCTAAACAACATAGCTAGCCTGCATAGTCTAGTACCTACACTGCTAGTCTTTAAAGCATACCTAAGAATTAACCTAGACTTTTTACTATTACTAGACATTATTACATAAGCAAGCGCTATATAAAAGGTAATAAAAAAACTTTAAAAAAACTATGTAAAAGTAAACATTAATTATATAATTAACACTTATAATAGCTTTATAACATATAAAGTTTTTAATCTCTTTTTTAGCTTAAAAATTATAACGTATTCCACCACTAAACCTGCCAAACCACTGAACCCGACAAAATCTCTTGGCATTGCGAACACTACATACAAGACGCGATGTCTAAACAACACAAGACTATACTAACTTAGCAAGAAGGCAGAATTGTCTTTACGCTCTAGGCCTACTGCTTACGCTAATTTAAACGCGTATAACAAGCTATAGCAGCTTTTAACATGCCTTATTAGCAGCTTACTGCTTAGCTTAATAGAATTATGTTTTAATCTACTATACAACTAAATTACTAGAAACTTACTATAACTAAAAAGTAAATAATTATATAATATATTCTTAACCTTAATTCGCAAGGATTCGCGCCCTAGCTATGTAAGGTAGTAGATATAGTAAATAGACTATTAGCTGCGCGTAGTAGGACACTAGTAGGGATAAACTAGCCTACACAGTTTATGTCTTCTATAAAGGAGCTTAAGATAGCGTTTAATTAAGTAAAGAACTACTAGAGAATACTCTAAGAAGACCTAAAGTTAATTATAAAGTAGTTTAAGCTTATATAAGACATAATAGCAAAATATAGTGTTTATAATAATAATATCTACAACTTTAACAAGACTAGCTTCTAGATAGGCAGAATTAGCACTATAAAAGTTATTATAGGTTTAGAAAGATGTATAAGGCCTATTCTTACACAGCTAGGCAACTAGAAATAGGTTACTGTAATCTAGAGCATCTGCGCTGCTAGCTACGCTACTCTGCTATTTATTATCTATAAAAGACGCGTCTACATCTCTGCTTAGTATAAGAAGATGTTAATATAATGTAATTAAAAGCTATTAGTCTTTAAGAATAGCTAGATAAATAACATGCTTAGTCTTAAGTAGTTAAAGCACTTTAATAAGCATATAAAGACATGTTAAGTAGGGGTATACAGGCTGCTTATACTAGATAGCTATAAGAGCCACCTAAACTAGAATTTTAAGAATTATTACTTTACATAAAAGATTCTTACACTTTATATACCTACGCATTTATTGCATATTCTTTAGCTACTTAATGTAGTGTGCTTCTTGCTGTTAAAGCTTAAGTACTCTTAGCGTGTATAAGACTTAGCACACTAACGCGTGTAGTATGTTAACAAAGAACGCTTCTTTTTAGCCTTTAAAGACATGTTTTTAGACGTTTTTATGTATAATAACTGCAAAAAGGCCTTTAAGGCATCTAGACTAGTTCCTATTAACACGCAGGTAGTCCTTAATTGTCTTAACGTGCAGCTGCGTACCCTACTACTAGGACCTCTACTAGAAACGCTATAGTAATTAAAGACCCTAAGCAATTTATATAAATTTAGATTATAATTAAAGCTTATACGCAATTTCTTTATATAATTACTAACAACAGCACAAGAAAGCTTTTCACAGCTTATAAAAAAAGCTAAGAAGATGCTACATAAAAATATACTTATAAAGGCGCGCGTATAAAAGCTTAAAAAGTAATTAGTAGACATAACTAAGCGCAAAGGGCGTAAAAGAAAGCAGATCTAGTAAGGTGGCACAATAGAGTATAGAACTACAGCAGCGCAGGTAGCTGCTAAGGCGTCTGTAGTAGCTTAGCAGTTAAAGAAGGCTTGTAGTGGTAGTAATTAAGAAAGAGCCTAACTAGCTCTGCAGCGCTGTGGGAACTGTAGGGAGACTAGGCACAACGCTTGTACGTGCAAAAAGGATAAAGAAGAAGCACTAGAATTAGATGTAGGCACGTTGTATGTAGGTTCTCTATTTAGTTGTGAATAAAATTAGAGTTTTGTATGTAGTGTTTGCAATGCTAAGAGATTTTGTCGGGTTTAGTGGTTTAGCGGGTTCGGTGGTGGAATACGTTAGCATAAAAAAAAAAGGGTAGACTAGCTTATATAAAATTAAAAGTATTAAAGAAAAAAACATTATTATTAAAAAAAAATAGCCTACTAAAGCTCTAATATACACAGGTTAAACTATACTATAAAAAAAAAAGACAACTTACTTATAATAGATAACCTAGATAAACTAATCCTTATATAAAAAAAATTTTAAAAAAAAAGAAAAAAAATAGCTTTATAAAAATATTATAAAAGCAAAACTAAAGCCTACTATAGACTAAGCCCTTTAAAATAGTAATGCTGCACTAGTGTAAAAGAAAGATATAGATACTAGAAAAAGTAAAAAGTAAAGAAAACCTGCATAAAGTCTAGACTAGGTATTTCTAACCTAAAAGAAAAAGGATAATTAAGCTTTATTTATTAAGCTTTATATAAATAGTGTAATTACTACACTTAGAAAACTATTTAAGAAATTAGACTATATAAAAATAAACACTTTAATTACTAATAGCACTTTTAAAGTTATAGTGTATAACTTAATAAGGTATAAAAGTTAGATTTTTAACCTTTACTTTATATAAAAAGTAAAAGGCAAAATAACTTAACTATATAAGAAATCCTACCTTGTGTTTACTAGCTACTGTCACGGTATCCTCCCCGGATCCTAGACATAACTGTATTAGACGCGTACTAGAGTATTATTAGTGCATGTCTAACATAAACACAACATAACACAGACATAAACTTAAGCATAAACTGCTTTAACACTAACTAAACCTAAAACAGGCTTAATTTATACTTAAAGCGCTTAGACTTTTAAGCTAAGTATTTAATTACTAATTTTCTTTTAAACTTTTCTATTCTTTACACAACATTTTATACCTACTATAATACCTTACATAGTAATTAAACTAGACCTCTGTAAAGCTCTATAACCTTACTTATGCATAATTATAATATTATATTATGTTAAAACTTTAGCTAAGAATAGCCTCTAAATTTAATCTAATAAGCTTAGTACTTACATAACTCTAAGCTATTAAAGTAAGCTAAAAAGCCTTCTAAAAAGCGCTTACTTTATAAAAAAGCTACTATGTTATAAGCTTAAAAGCTTTTTAAAAAAACTTTAAAGAACAGCTTTACATTATTAAGCAGTTTATTTTTGCCTTAACTTTTATTATAGTAGTAAGAACTAAAAACTTACTAGCCTTAAAGCTTACTTAAAAGTCTAGAGATAGCTTAACTTTTTTCTACTTAACACTACTTATAACTTATAACTCTTTTAACTTAGTAATAAAATCTAACTAACTCTCTAATCCCCTACTATTTAATAAAAAATAGAAAGACCTACTTTTCTTTCTACATAAGCTCTAATATAAACTTAAAGAAAACATAGACTAATTCTCCTCTAAACACTTTTAGTTACTATACACTTACTTTTAACTTAACTATAATATAATAGCCTTAATTAACTTACTAATAAATAAAAATATTATTAACTTAGATTAATTTATAGCATTTTTATAAGTAACTTATAAAAACCTAAATAAAAAGTTAACAGCTCTAAGTTGCCTAAACACCTTATAACAAGAAAAAAAAAGCTTTACCTTACACTTTACTAAGTTCTGCTAACTTGCATTTAATATAGGCCTAAATAAGATAGGTTTAATTACAGCTTTATATAACTCCCTCTTAACTAAACTATAACGCGCTATAGTAGAAGAACCTCTTCTAAATAACCTTAACGCGTATGTAAACTTAATTACTACCTATAATAATAACATAAGGTTCCTCTTTATACAAGCTCTAATACGCCCCTAAACTAGCGCAGTTGCAAATAAGAACTCTAACATAATAAAAATTAATTTAAATTATGCTCTAGTTAGTTCTAGAAAGTGTAAAAATTATAAAAAAAAAAAGTTAATGCTTTAAGTGTAGTAAGTATAGTTATATTTTTTAAAACTGCTTTATTCCTTTTTTTTAAGTCTGTGTAAGTAGTGCTGCTAGCACTTATTAAAGATTTTTACTATTTTATTTTTATTTTTATAAGGGCTTTAACTTGTATTTAAGCTCTAATCTTTTTTACTACTTTTAATGTAGCTGCAGCTATAGCAGTAGAAGCCTGCAAAAAGGCTTGTTCTAGGGCTAAGTTGCCCTTTAGGACTAATTTAACACTAGATCTCTGCTAACTTATAGGCTAAGTCCCCTACTAATAACTAAAAGTACTAAGTTAATATTCCTATATATTTATAATAAGAAACTATATTAGCTCTAATATAAGCTTTTATTAACTTAGAAGCAAACAGTATAAGTTACATTAATAAAAAACTAGCATATAAACTAAATCTTTAATTAACACTACTTACCTAAATAATTTACCTAACTAGATTTAATAAAAAATAACTTAAAAAAGGTTTTATTTCTTATACTATAACTATTATAATTACCTACTAACACTATAAGGAGCAGATTAAGCTCTATGTAACAAACATAAGATGTTATAACTTAATCCTAGAATAACTATAGCTGTATTAGCATAAAGTTGCTTTTAATTATTAAAAGTAAGTCTTAAACTTTAACTTTTCCTAATGCTAAGATATATACTTACGCTTACACCTAAACAACACCTAAGTAGCACTTAATATAGAAGGTCTCTAGACCTACTTTCTAATAACCTAGAGAAGAACTACCTAAGTAAGGCTAATAAGCTAGGCCTTTTATTAAGATAAGCTATATAAAATAATTTAATAACTACTTAAACTTAAAAAAAAGAAAGCCTTTAAGAAATCTTTACTTACTTAATTTAGACATAAACTAGGACTTAAACAGCAGATAGACATCTGCTACATAGGACCTGCTCTATTTGTGACCCTAGCTTAATAACTAGATTACAAAATCTACGCAGTTATAATTTCTAATATAGACTAAGCTCTAGCTCCCTAAAAACGCACTAACCTAAGAATAATAGTCTCTTAAGACTACTATAACTTATTGCATGTTTTTTTCTAAGACAAGTCTAATAAGCTTTTAATATAATGTCTATATAATTACTAGATAACTTTTAAGCCTAGTAAACAACCTAGTTATAGGCTACTATATAAGATATTACTAAACAAATTAAAAGTGCTTTAAAAATACCTTAATAAGAACTTAAAAAAAGGGTTTATTTAAGCTAGCTTCTTACTAGTAGTGTTACTTATACTATTTATAAAGAAACCTAGAGGTAGGCTTTAATTTTATGTTAACTACTAAAGACTAAACACTATTACTATTAAAAACTAATACTTAATTCCTTTTTTACAAAAAACCCTAAGCTAACTAAGTAAAGTAAAGTATTTTATAAAGTTAGATATTATTACTACCTTTAATAAGCTAAGAATAGTAAAGGGTAATAAGTAGCTAACAGTGTTTTAGACCTAATATAGACTATTTAAGTACCTAGTAATGCCCTTTAGCTTAGCTAACACGCCTAGTACTTTTTAACATTTTATAAATAACTTACTCTAACCCTACCTAAATGTGTTCTGCACTGCGTATATTAACAACATTCTAATTTATAGCAATAGCCTTTTAGAGCACAAACAGCATGTACGCCTAGTACTAAAGGCTATAGAAGAAGTAGGTCTGCAACTTAACATAGACAAATGCAAGTTCTACTAATTAAAGGTTACATATTTAGAATATGTAATCTCTATAGATAGCATTTAAATAGACCCTGTTAAAGTTTAGACTGTACTAGATTAGCAATACCTAAAGAATATAAAAGATGTTTAAGCTTTTATAAAATTTACTAACTTTTACTAATAATTTATTAACAACTTTTTATAGTAAGTAAGCCTTATAATTGCACTTACTAAAAAAGAGATTTAATTTAACTTTAACTTAAATTACTAATAGTTCTTTAACTAGCTAAAAAAAGCCTTTACTAAAGCCTTAATACTCTACTACTTTAACTTTAAACTACTAATACTTGTAGAAGCTAATGCCTTAGACTACATAGTAGCAGGAGTTCTCTTCTAGACTAAGCTAGATAGGACTATTAGGCCTATTACATATTTTTTAAAAAAAATAAGTCCTGTAGAAGGTAATTATAAGATCTATAACAAGAAATTACTTACTATAGTACACTACTTTAAATAATAGCAACTTAAACTAGAAAGTGTAGCGCATCTAATACAGGTTCTATTTAACTATAAGAACTTGTAGTACTTTGTAACTATAAAACAACTTAGCTACTAATAAGCCTATTAGTCTAAATACCTATCTTATTTTAATTTTAAAATTACTTATTGTCCTAGTTAAGACAAAGAAAAACTAGATGCTTTTATAAGGCAATCCTAAGACGTCCCTGCTTAGAAAAAAGTGTAAAAGGCTTAACACTAAACTCTACTTTAACTTAAGCTATTTTTAAACCTTAACTTAAATAAAATAGATTAGATAATTAATTAGATTATTACTAATAAGTATTTAAATAATAAATTTATCTAAGAAACTTTAGACCTACTCTAAAACAGCGCTAGTTAGTTAAAAAAAGTAATACTAGCTAACTATAAAAACTAAAATAGTAAGCTATATTACTATAACTAACTTATAATCTCTAATTCTAACAAACTAAGAATTAAACTACTCTAAATTGTACACAACTTGCCTGTTAAAGAACACCTAGGCAGAGGAAAGACTCTTAACCTACTACAGAGAGAGTACTACTGGCCCCGCATGTTCTATACTATACGCTAATATATATTATGTTGCTATACTTACTATAAAGTAAAGGCCTTTTAAGAAAGGTATAATAGCCTGCTTAAACTACTTCTAATCTCTAAATAAGCTTAGAAAGACATATTAATTAATTTTATTATAGACCTACTTCTATCTAAAGAGTACATAAATATTATAGTAGTTGTTAATTACTTAACTAAGTATTAACACCTAATACTATGTTCTTTTATAACTGCCCCTAATATAGCCTAGTTATTCTACTAATACATATAAGTTTACTATAGCCTGCCTAACATAATTATATTAGATAGAGGTACACAGTTTATCTTAGCCTTCTAGGACAAACTCTGTAAACAGCTCTAAATTATCCCCTATCTATCTATAGCTTTTTACCTAGAGACTAACAGCTAGACTAAAAACATAAACACTGTAATAAAATAAGTCCTATAAGTGTACATAAACTACTAGTAAAATAACTAGGTAAAATAGTTAGCTACAGTATAGTTTAAAGCTAATAACATAACATTTAAATTAACATAAGTATCCTTATTCTTAGTAAACTACAGATACTACCTCTAAATAGAATTTAAACTACTTTTAAATACCCCTTAACTAACTTATTAATCTATATAAGTAACAGACATAAACAGACTTATTAACAAAATCTAAAATATATCTAAATATGTTTATAAAAAGCTTACATAGGCTTAAGCTCTTTAATAAGAGTACATAAACTAATTCTAAACCCCTGCCTCTGTGTATGCAGCTGGCAAGAAGGTCTAGCTAGACACTAGAAATATTTAAATAAACTAATAATTAAAGAAACTTAATTAGAAAAACTTTAGCCTTTTTACAGTAGCCTATATAGTCTTATTACACGCTTACTAATTAATTCTACCTAACAGCATAAAGATACACCCTGTGTTCTATGTATTATTGCTGCGCTAAGTAGCCTCTAAATCTAACTATCTACCTAGATAGCTAAACCTGCCACCTAAACCTATTATTATAAATAATAAACTAGAATATGTTATAAAAGATATTAAATAAATCTAGTTTAATAAGAAAAAACATATTTATAAATACCTTATAAAATAGACTAGATACAACAAACTATTATAGAAACCTATAAAAGCCTTATAAAAGAACTTTGCAGTAACTTAATTCTACACCTAATACCTATCTAAACTAAACCTATACCCTAATAAAAACAACTTAATGCTAGAACTACTAATGTAAAGGATTCCCTTCCTAATAAGGGGGGGGGTACTGTTACAGTATCCTCTCTAGATCCTAGACATAACTGTATTAGACGTGTACTAGAGTATTATTAGTGCATGTCTAACATAAATACAACATAACATAGATATAAACTTAAGTATAAACTACCTTAACACTAACTAAACTTAAAATAGGCTTAATTTATACTTAAAGCGCTTAGACTTTTAAGCTAAGTATTTAATTACTAATTTCTTTCTAAACCTTTCTGTTCCTTACACAACGTCTTATACCTACTATAATACCTCACGTAGTAATTAAACTAGACCTCTGTGAAGCTCTATAACCTTACTCGTGCACAATCGTGACAGCTACTTAGATAAAATAAAAAAATCTTTACTTAGTTACTAACTATCTAGAGAATAAGCTAGAGACTACTTTTAGCTATAAAAGTAAGCCTAAAAGCTATATATAAAATGCATTTTAAACTATGTAATATTACATAAGCATATATTTAATTAATAGATAAGCTTATGCGCACGCTGTATATAAAGCTACTAAAAAAGATACACTAGAGCTTTCTACTAAATATAATACTTTAGGTTGTACAACTCTTATATAAAGCTACTAAATTAGGACTATATTAGTTTAAAACATACTATAACTACTATAAAAAAAGCTGCGCATATATATCTTTTTATATAACTTTTACTTTTTAATTACTAATAAAGAAGGGCACACTTTTAGTATTACTAGCCTATAAATAAATAACACTTTAAGTATTATAATAAAAAATTTATATAAAAAGAAAAAAAAAACTATAAAAAGCAAAGTTTTATATAAAGAGTAAGACTATTCTAGTAAAAAAGCAGCCTATTAAGTTTAATAGTAAAAGGATTAAACTTACACATAACATAGTAGTTTTTACTTAAAAAAGATAAGTAAGCTACTTTTATATAATTAACTTAAAAAATAAGGATGCTATATAATAATATGTTAAGTAACATGTAAAAAGAGTATATATTATATTTATATATTAACTAGAGGCAGCATTTAACTTATTTATTACTACATAAACTATAAACTTTTTATATAATAATATTAATACACTTAACACATAAATCTAATAGTAGATAAATAATAGTAAGTGTAGTTTTACCTTTTTACTATTACAGCTTAATTATGTAAAGCTGTTTATCTTTATAAATAAATTATTTACTAATAATAAGAACCTTAGCTTATAGCTAGAATTCTTAATTATATTAAGTAATAAGAACTATATAAAGTAAAGTAACTACTTTAAAATACTAAGTAACATTATACACTAAAATTTTACTAAGTGTAAAAGAGTAACTAAGAGTGTTCTTACTAGTAAACTATATAAAATAGTTAAAAGGTTTAATAATATAATTACTTTTAGTATAACTTTATAGTAAATTATATAAACACTTAAACTACTACTAATTCTAGTAGTAATTTATATAAATTTAAAGTTTTTATATAATTACTTTATTAAGCTAAGCACTACTAGTAAAAAGTAACTTATAATTAATATTATGTTACTCTGTAAATTATATAAAAAAAAGAAAATTACTAAAATTAAGTAGATTAATAGTAAAAATAACTTAGTAAATGTATATATAAAGAAAACACTAAACTAAGCTTTTTAATTATTAGTTCTAACTAACTGCCTCTCTGTCTAGATAAAAGCATCTGTAGACTAGCTAGATCTTATGCATAAAGATGCTTTAGACTAACTAGACTAACAACACCTTTATATAAAGCTTATTTTATTTTATTTTATTTTTTTTATATTATACACACTTATTTTTTTTATTATAAGAATCTGTTACTGCTAGCACTATATAAAAAAAAAAGAGCTAATAGATTGTACAGTAGAGCTTAGAAAGTAAAGAATAAAAAAAAGAAAAGCTATTTATATAGTATAACTAGCCTATTCTAACGCACAGCATTACTAAGGGCAAGTTCTAATAAATAGAGTAGAGTAAAGGTAGAACATAATTAGATAGACCTACATAGATAAAAGAGAGGTAACACGTACAGAAGGTAACTTTTTAGATAAAAAGAAAAGTTACTAGTGTCTATACACAGCAGCAGTGTTATAATCTAGATATAAGTAATTACGCATAAGTAGAACTATGTATCTATGTTATATAATGCTTCTGTGTAAACCTTTATGCGTAAACATTTAAATATCCCCTTTTCCTTTATATAGAGGAAAGATAAAAGTAATAGAACTAGAAACATATTACCTTTACCTTACCTACCTTGTACGCTGTGCACACTGTACACCACTCTTACTCTTGCTACTTAAGTGCTTATACTATAAGCAGCTAGCTGTTAGAGCCTATTTAACATAAAGCTTATTTATGCTTTATTATTATAAAAATAAAGAATTTTAATCCTAAACCTTTTAGTAAAATTCTTAAGAAACATTATACACATATTTTTTTAGCCTTAAGTAGGTAATTTTTTTAGTGTTTTATTATCTTTTTTTAATAAGTAGCTTTATAGACTAAGTTTAACTAGTTATAATTAATAAGTATTATGTTATTTAGTAGTAGTGTAAATTTTAAATAGCATATATCTAGTTTTATAGGCTTTATTAGATAATATGTTTTATAACTCTTTTCTTTACATATATAGTAACCTTAGATGCTGTAACTAAGGCCTAGCTTTTTAAAAGTAGATGTTTTTAAGCACTAGCAACTAGTAATAATAACACTTTTATATAACTAAGAATTATATACACCTCTGTTAATAGGCTAGAGATTACTATTAGAATTGTCTTAATCTTAACTAGCTACTAGACATTATATAACTAGCTTTTAAACTATATAAATGTAGAAATTAATATAAAAACATTATAAATTATCTTTTTATATATTTTTAAATAAAAAAAATAAAATTACTACTTTAGCTTAGCTTTTTTAAAGTTAACTTTTAAAAAAAAGCTATTTACTTATAGATATTTAATTAGTATTAGTAGTATATATAAAGCATATATTAAAGTTTAACTAAGCTTAAATATATACTAATTTCTTAAAAGATAAGTCTGTAATTTAAGTTGCTATTACTATAACTACGCTTAAAATAAGTATAAATCTATCTAATATCTAGCGTATCTCTTAGTAGTTAATCTTAATTATAAATAATATTAAAGACTTAATCTAGTAGTTTAGTTATAAAGTAAGAAAACTTAGACAACATGTAACTGCTATACTATTTATTCTATATTATACTTTTAACTACCTTAGAAGAGGGCTAGTAAACTACTTTAGATTAAAGTAGTTATAAAGTTAGTAAGCTAGTTTAAAAAAAAAAGTTAATATAAAATAAATTAGTGTTTATTATCTATACTCTATACTATATTTATTATGTTAGACTTGTCTAAGAGTAATTACTTTAACTATACTAGCACACTAGTAGGGACAGTAATAAACTAGGCAAGTGTAACAGCACAGGCAAGACAATAGGTCTAAATGCGGTGGGAATCCACTTAGAGGCATATAGGAGTGCGTGGGGACTCGGAACCTAGGAATGCCATTGACACCTATAGGCCTTGTACAAAAGGATATTAGAAAACTACTAAGCTAGCTACAGAGGCAAGGTGCGACTAAATACATGAGGGAATAGGGGTAACAGCAGGGGTTAGGGCTAGGTCAGGGTTAGGGCTAATACAGGGGCCTTCTAGGCCATCTAAGATAGAACAATTTATAAGGATTGTTACACTACCCCCCTCTCTATAGACTAATAGTCCCTATTAGTAGTAATTATAGTATAAAGTACTGCTGTTATGTCCTTTGCATTCTTAAACTAAAACTAGTCTAATTTAGCTAGGTGTCCTTGCTCTAAATTATTCCTTCGCACTGCTAAAGGTGTCCTCTAAACTAAACGCCATGCGTGCGCGCCCGCTCTAGTATTAATCTGTATAGATGTCTAGCCTGTTAATAATTAAGACCTTTGTTTATTGCTATCTGTGCAGTTATTAATCTTAGGCGTGCGTTTAGTGTAGTAGCATTTAGACGTTGTTAGGGGTGCCTTAAAGGTCTCTTGCTATTATAGTAGTAGAGGTGATTTAAGGTATTATTAGAGGTTAGTAGTTAAAAGTTAGGCATTAGCAGTTGTCTCTAATCCTAATAGGTTATTAGTAGTCTCTAAGTTTCTACCTTAGCGCATTCTTTATAACTTTTTGTTGCGTTTGCCAAAAGGTTAACCTCCCAGCTAGCACAGCAGAAGGATATATATAGACGGATAGCTGTACGCGACACACCCCCCAGCTCGAACCGTGGAACGAGAGAGGTGAAACATGTTGAAACAACCTCAACACCCTCCCAGCCTGAGCAGAAGAACTTAGAGACAGATCCAGTAAGGTAGCCTCTGTAATAGACGCACTGCCTAAATGCTCTTTGCTGAGCGTGGGAATCGAACACGCAGTGCTCCGGGATAATGCAATCCTATTGGTGGAGCAGGGGTGCGCAAATTTTCAAGCGCTAACCATCTACACTACGCCGCGAACCGGGCTCATAACTGTTGCGTTTGCCAAAAGGTTAACCTTCCAGCTAGCACAGCAGAAGGATATATATAGACGGATAGCTGTACGCGACACTTTTCTAAAGGCAATCCTAATTATAGAGGATAGAAAGTTTTAAACCTAAAGGCTTTAGTTAACTAAAGGTTAATAGAATCTAGTCTATAGACTAAATAGTTTAATATAACAGTGTGTAAGTATTATAACCTAAACTAAATTAGACACATCTTAGAGCTTAGACATAGTTAAATAAATAATTAGTGTAATATTATAATAAAGCTGTTACTAGTAAAAGTAAGTTTTTTAATATAATGTAACAGCACAGGCAAGACAATAGGTCTAAATGCAGTAGGAATCCACTTAGAGGCATATAGAAGTGCGTGGGGACTTAGAACCTAGGAATGCTATTAACACCTATAGGCCTTGTACAAAAGAATATTAGAAAACTACTAAGCTAGCTACAGGGGCAAGGTGTGACTAAATACATAAGGGAATAGGGGTAACAGCAGGGGTCAGGGCCAGGTCGGGGTCGGGGCCGATACGGGGGCCTTCCGGGCCATCTGAGATGGAACGATTCTGTCAGATTTAAGCACTGTTTCTGGGCTTCCTGAGATGAATGATGGGTTTGGATATGATGTATGGGATGATGTTGATTGTATTGATTTATGGATCCTTTTTTCTGCTCTGCTCGTGTTGCTCGGCTTTTGTTTTTCCGGTCCGAGTCCCTCGCGCACTAGCCCTATGCGCGACTAGCTTGCAACATGCAGCAATTTGCAGCAACATACTGTTCAAGCTTATTGCTTGTACTATGTAGCAGCTTTTGTCCAGCGTTCCTCCTGTCTTGACAGTAGGTGCGCATATCTAACAGATTCATGAGGATCGTTACAGCAAGGTAGAGAATATTAGCTAGTTAAGGTGTATAAGAGTAGGTCTAGTTAGCTTATTATAAACTACTAAGCATATTAATAGTGCTAAAATAGTTAAAAGTAAAGCTTTAGTTATATAAAAGTATCTACTCTAAGTAGTTAAATCTAATTATGTTAAAGTGCTACTAAAAGTGTCTGTACGTAAGTACAGCTGTGTCTGTACACGCGTACGGCTGAATTAGGTTGCCTGAAACGTTGGCTATCTGGCCTGTGCGTTAGGGGCTATGTGTACTTAAGAGCCCTCTTTCTTTGTACGAAGAGAGAGGGCAGTAGTCAATAACAAGAAGATCTTTGCCTGCTCACCTCTTGGTACGCCCCTTGGGCGTACGTTCGTTCGATCGAACCTAGGTTAACCGACAAAAAGTTTATTTTTTTAGTATTTTTAAAATAAGCTTATAATCTTATTAACCTAAAGTCTACCTCTGCTACTAGAAAAGTGCTATACTAGCTGTAATCTATTTCTAGTTATAAATACTTAAGAGCTAAGTCTTGTTACATAGCTAACTATGCTTTTACTAAAAGCTAAGGCTAGAGTTACTTTTAAGTAAATCTAGGTTAAATCTAGTAAAGTAGCACGTTTTATTTATATTAATAACAAGAACATATTCTAAAGGCCTAGTTTTTTTATATTTATAGTTAATAAAGTTTTTATCTTACTACTTAGATTTATTTTTATACTAGTTAAGTTTTAATAAAAACTAGCTTATAAAGTTAAAAGAGCTTAAAATGCTATAAAGTTTAGTATAGTGTTTACTTAGAAACACTTTCTTAATACTAGTGTTTTTGTTAGATTGAAGCACTGTTTCTGGGCTTCCTGAGATGAATGATGGGTTTGGAT
>NW_022985197.1:490190-526919 GCF_010093535.1 Lindgomyces ingoldianus
GCAATTTGCAGCAACATACTGTTCGAGCTTATTGCTCGTACTATGTAGCAGCTTTCGTCAAGCGTTCCTCCTGTCTTGACAGTAGGTGCGCATATCTGACAGTTTTACTATAGTAGTAATATTTTAACATATATAGGCTAGGCTTTTATGCTTTTTTTATAGCATTATAAATAGTGTTTACACACTTTATTAGTAATAGTTCTTTAAGTAATATATAAAAAAAAGTAATAAAGACTTATTATTAAATTTAACTACTTTTTAGTAAGGTAGCACTCTTTTTACTCTCTTAAGACTTGCTTTAAAAGATAAAGATAACTAAGTTATGTTATAAGCTATATATGCTTTTTAATTATGTACAGCCTATTATAAGCGCATTTATAGGCAAGCAGCAGTCACTGCTGTCTCTGTAGGCGTCTTGTCTGCAGAGGAGGCGCCTGTCTCTATCAGCCCTGCAGGTCTATGTCTGCTGTCTACATTAGAGTTGTCTGCTATGTTATGTCTTATAACTACAGATATGTTGTTTTTATTAGCATATATACTATTAGATTCTTTGTTTTTACTTAATGTTACTATGTAGTATAATAATAGTAGCTAACCTAGTCTAGTACTTATAACTAAAAGCGCCTTTTTTTTATCTTTATTTATTAGAACTTTATTATATAAATAAGTATTATTTAATATTATTTCTTTAGCTATAAATATACAGTTATGTAGGGTTTAATTTAATAGTATATTATAGAAGCAGCGTAGGTCTTAGCTTACTAAGAGTAGAGTTAGAGGAGAACTAGTGCAGCTATATTAGATAGAGGATTATAGTAATAGTAAAGCATAAAAGAGTGTATTACTAACTAAGTAAAAGCATTTAGTACTAGATATTAAACTTAACTAAGCACTTAAAAACTAATTTTTATAGTTTTATTAAGCTAAGTAAGTTATAGTTATTAATTTAATCTTATATAACTATGTCTAGCTTATATGTAGAAGTAGCTACTGTATTTACATCTAACAGTAGATAAGCAGTAATGTAGAGAAGTATATAACACTACTTATTTTTTATTATTATATATATTTTTTCTTTTACTTTTTTTTTATTCTAGCGAAGGCTATAGTAGTAAAAAAGATGTTAACGTACTTTACAAGCGAGTTGCTTACACACCTAAGTTGCTTACTTTTGCTAAGACTCTACTATACTACTTTTCTTACACTAATGCATTCCTAACAACACTACTTAAATGTGTTAAAGAAATGTTAAATGTAGCTTACACTTTAGGCTTTTAAATAAAACATAACACTTTTTAAGCAACACGCTGCAGCTATTTATAGGGTTTTTTAAAAGATAGTAAGTAACTAACACGCTAGACAACTTTTTTAAGCTAATTATATAACGTACCTAACAGGTTGGCCGGCCACACGGGTTGGCCGGCCACTTTTGCCAAGCCCCCACTAAACTCTACCTATCTACATAATGCCTTAACAACAACACTAGATTAAATCTTCTAAAGAACGTTAGATACAGCTTACTCTTTAGGCTCTTAAACAAGACTTAAAACTCTCCTTAGAACGCGCTGTAGCTATTTATAATGTCTCTCACACAACACTAAGCAATTAACGCGCTAGACAGCCTTTATAAGCAAAATGCTAGCCTAAATTAAGGAATCTAACTAAGCTTAAAAAGAAAGTAGTTATTAAGTACATACTTAAGCTTATTACACGCAGATTTCCCCCTAGGCTTACAGCTATAGCTAATATAGCTAATTCCTTGCCTGTAGAGCGCAATCTAGGCTAGGTTAGCTTAAACTAGACTAGTATGTAGGTTAAGCACTGCCCTAAGTTTATAATAAAGTTTAATTGCAAGTATAATTATAAAAGAGCACTTTATAAGAATCTAGAGGTTATCTAGGGCTAGTTTCACCTAGTAGCTAACATAAAAGCTAAGTATAGTATCTAGAATAAAGACAGGTATAACTTTAACAAGTTAGGCTTTATAATAGGCTAGATATTAACTAGAGCAGTTGTTACAGCTTTAGAGAGACAAGAATAGCTAAAGGCAATACAGTAAAGTAATAAGAAGTAGACAACAGTTATCTAGGGCATTAATATAACAAGGTAGGCTATAAGATTATAAAGCTTTAAGCAGTAAATAAAGCTGCTACACAACATAGATTATATAAAAGGAAGCAGATTTAGGCAGAAAGGACTTTAATAGTTAAGAATAGGGCTTGTCTAACTGCTTTAAAGGAGTTTAGAGCGCGTAGTAATAGGAAGAAGCTAAAGACGCAGGTGCGCGCTAAAGGAGGTAAGCTAAGTTAAAGGCAATGCAGGCAGTGCAATTAGACTAGGCATAACTTACATATGTGTAAGTAAGTAGCAGAAGTAGACTCTAAATAATATCTTATGTTGTATTACTCTATACAGGGCTAAAGTAGGCTGTTTTGCGAGAGAATAGGGTGGTTTTAGTAGGGGCTTGGCAAAAGTGGCCGGCCAACCCGTGTGGCCGGCCAACCTGTTAGGTACGTTAGCTAACTTATAAAAGCTAGATAATAATAAGAAGTAAGTAATTATTTAGCACATACTTAAGCTAAATGCGCAAGGATTTCCCCTCTAGCTAGCAGCTATAGCTAATATAGCTAATTCTTTATATACTAAGCATAATATAAGCTATGTTAGCATAAACTAGCCTAATATATTTATTAAGTGTTACTTAAAGCTTAAAGTAAAGTTTAAGTGTAAGTATAACTATAAAAAAGCTTTTTATAAAGATCTTATAGTAATTTAAAGCTAGTTTAACTTTATAAAGAATATTAAAGCTAAGTATAGCATTTAAGATAATAACATATACAACTTTAATAAAATAAGGTTTATAATAGGCTAGATATTTACTAAAGCAGTTATTATAAGTTTAAAAAGATAAAGACAGCTAAAAGCAGTCTAGCTAGGTAACTAGAAGTAGACAACAGCTATTTAGAGCATTAATGCTAAAAAGTAGGCTATTTTACTTTTTATTATTTTTTAAAGTAGTAACTACCTTTTAAACTAGTATAAAAAGGAAATTTTACTTTAAAATTAAGTTATTATAATCTCTAAGCGCAGCTAGACTACTAATTAGCTTAGTCTAGACTAGTTAAAGCACTTTAATGCGCATATAAAAAAGTGTACTATTAGTAGCTACTATCTACTAGTTATTAACAGCTATAAAAGCTATAACTTACTTTATTTTTAGTAATACTATAAAAATAATAAAATTATTACTATTTATATACTTTTTTACTTATTACACTTTCTATAGCTACTTAATATAAGTTGTTTTACTTCTTTAAAAAAAGTGTATAAGCGCTAAGCTAAAAACCTTATATATAACTAGATTACTTATATTATAAAAATAAAGTTCTTACTATGCTTTAAAGTAGCCTATAATACTATAATTACTTTTAGTAATATTTAAGAAGAGTTTTAAGGCGCTAGATTAGTTTCTTTTAACTTATAATAAGTTATAATAGGCCTTAATATAAAGTTACACACTTTATTACTACTACTACTTATATATAATAAGCTTTAGTAGTTATAAACCTTAAGTAATACTTTAAAACTTAAGTTATAATTAATGCTTATAAAAATAAAAATTTAAAAGTATATACATAGTTTACTAACTTTTATAGTTAAAGTGTTTAAAAAAATTTTAAAAAGGGTAGTAATAATTATATATAAGCTAGTGTTAGTATAATAGAAAATTACTAAGCTTTAAGTAGCTAATAAAGCTACTATATAATATAAATTATATAAAAGAAAGTAGATTAAAGCAGAAAAAACTTTAATAATTTAAAAAGGCCTACACTTAATAGCTTTAAAAGAGTTTAAAGCGCGCAGTAATAGAAAGAAGGTAAAGAAGCAGGTGTAAGCTAAAGTAGGTAAGCTATTCTAAAGGCGCTGCAGATAGTGCAATTAGACTAGGCATAACACGCAAATGTATAAGTAAGAAGCAGAAGTAGTATCTAAATAATATTCTAGGCTATACTGTACTATATAGTGCTAGAGCGGGTTGTTATAGGCTATAATAGAGTTTGTTAGGGTGGGGTCTTGGCAAAAGTAAGCGACTCAGGTGTGTGAGCAACTCGCCTGTGAAGTACGTTAGCTAAATAACTACTAATAAAGTAAACTTAATAAATTACTTACTATACTAAAGGTTAATACTTAATGTAATTTTTTATAGTTTAAGAACTAAAAGTGTTTTATAGTAGTAATAATATATAGCGCACTATATTTAGCGTAATAGAATGTAGTAGTTATAGATGTTCTTAGAGGGGGAGTTTTTAAAGGGGGTTCTGTGTAGTGTGTAAAATTAGGGTATAGATAAGTTTTTTTTTGCATATGTTTAGATTTTTAATGCCTTTAAGCTATTTAGATTTTATTAAAAATAAGCTTAATTAAAACTTACTATAAATTTATATACTATATTAAATTTTAAAAGCTGTTAATAATAAACTTATTATACTATTATAAATTATAATATTATATTTAGCTTTTAAAGTAGGTTAATTTATAGAGAAAATTACAAAAGTCCCTTAGACAGCTAAGGAGAGAAACGCTACTAACAGGGGTTAGAAACTGCTAACCCCCAGGCCATACTCTATTTAGAGTAGCAATATGCATGGTGGTTTGTGCGTCCTCGGTTCTCTCCTTACGTCTGAGCTAGCTGAGATAATCTCTCGCTATACCAATGACAACACACTATCCAGAACCCAAGGATACCTTCAGTCCACTCGCTCCATAAACGAAATAAGTTAGAGTCCACAACTTCTTGCTTCACATTGAAATTGACATTAAATCCACCTCATTCACTTATCCCCGACGGCAGTGCAATTAGACTTCAGGTCCCTGAAGCAGTGTGTATACTCTTTCACTCTCTACCCATCATCAATGTCGATTGTGTCCCCGCCTCGGTTCTCTCACCGCTGAGAGGGTGTGCTTGACCTGAATGCTATCTCCTTCGTACTTAGCGATAACAATTAGTGGGGCTGGGTGCCATCCGTGGAGGCCAGCACCATTCCCATCGTAATCAACGGTAGGTATGAGTGTAGCAGAAATGGAATAAGCCGAATTAGCTAGAGGTTGTCAATCCAGGGACAAGCGAGCTAGGTGTTGTTGCTCTAGAATACTCGAAAGGGTGTCAGTTCAGTGACGAAGTCTGGTGGTTCGATTAAATGAAGGTAGGAACAGAAGCGAGTCGGCAAGGGTTACTTCGTAGAGCCCACAGCTCGACAAGACAGTGGTTAACGCCCCAGACCCTAGAAACCATGTTTAGACAGACTACAATTGTTAGTCCATGCAACCCCTTGTTAAGATATTACCATAAGCGCATACCTGAGCGGCGGGCAGGGTATGGCGCCGATGTATTGGTCTGGGAAGGTTTTTCCTTCGGTACGCAGAGACAGAGTGCCAATGCCCAGTACGGGGAGGGAGGACGACGACAGAAAGGTGCTCAAGGTCAATCAAGTAAATAGGAAGTGTGCCTTGATAGTGGGAGTACCCGGCGGCGTTGGTTTGGATCTTCGGATCAGGTGGGTTGCCATTACTGAGAAGCCAGCATTTAGAGAGAACGAGGCATTCGCAGAGAGACAAAGAGAGTGTGGTCGGAAACATGCAAAGAAGAGGCGATTGGCGGCATCTGCAGTCTTTGTCCAGCACCGATATCCCCCACCAAAGCCCTTGCTGTAGTCTGAATGTAGCGGGGTGAGGCCACGATGAGGCCTCCGAATGGCATGTGGTATGGTGCCCCACAGCTGGACGAACCTTTTGGTCAAGGTTCATTTCCTTCTGCTGACCATGGATGTTAGTATCTCCATTCTGCACGCGAAAGCAGAGTCAGCACAGTACACAACAAGTGAGCTAGCATAGGAAGGGGGATGGGTCAGCGTACTTGATAAAAATGATAAAAATAGGGAGTGGGAGCATGGACCCCTAGTAAGGGATAAAAATGGAAGTGGGGGGAATAGACCCCCCAGTAAGAGTAAATAAAGAAATAAGAATGGTGGATAGATAGGGGTGGGCTCGTCCAGCGCAACAAAGAGGTTGGTGGCTGAGAGAAGAAGAACGGCAAGGGAGGAAGGGGGAGGCGGACACAAGTAGGCTGAAATGTTGGCAGAGCAAGAGCTGGTATGAATGACATAATAGCCCTAGAGAGAAGCCACTCAACCTGCTAGAGCGGTTCGGGGTGGGGCAAGGGGGCAAGCATTGTTAGAATTCTGCCGTCTGGCCAATTGCAAGCGTAGTCTAGTTGAAACGTAGAGAAGGGCCTCCGGAATTGTTCGTCGGATTGGCTGTCTGTATTGGGGTGTTACGGCTCATGAAGTTTAAGGAGTGCCGGGCTGGGTGTAGCGAGACATAGAGTCCGAAAGGCCATGTTAGAGGCAGATAGAGGTCTGCAACCTGATTGCATGGAGATGAGCCTTCGCAACTGGCTGGGGATGGAGATTTTTTCCTCGTCGGTGAAAGAGAGGCCCGCTTGCTACAGCACACGCTCGCGTTACACCATCACTAGCACCCATCCACCATCTCCTCTCTACACTACCTTCCTGTCATGCCCAAGAAAGCTCTCCCCTGGGACAACGATGAAGCTTTACAGGCCATGCAGGAACGCGTACAGGTTGTCCTGACGCGTCAGAAAACCTGCGCATAGCCTTCAGGAGCGCATCGCCCGGACCCTAAGTTCCTAGTGGTGACGGCATAAGTTTGTTTTCTTCTCGTTCCATACATACTCGTAATCGGCACCCCACTGACTTCCCTTTTTCGCGAGCTCCTTCAGCGGTGCGTGGAAACGTCCAACCTAGAGCGGCGGCTAGAGCTCTCAGTCCCTGTGAGCAATTCCTATCTGCTGTCAGCGTGCGGGACCACTTGCTCTGTCACCAACAACAGCAATACCATGCCATGTTGGTTTCCAGTCTATAGGTACCGCCATGATGCTATATAGTCCGACTACCATGATACACCCTACTGTCTTGTTGGATAGTTAATATATGGCTGATTCTCTCGAAGGGGCTAGGAGAGGAGGTGGTTTGAACGAGACATCAAAGAAGGGCGGGCATAACGTAAACGCAGTCCACAATCGGTATATACGGATGTGTAACCTGCGTCAACCCCTAGGGCTCTTTCCGTCATCGAAACAAAAGCACCCCGCGCCTGGAGCCATTCGTAGTCAGGCCTTCCGATAGCCTCTTCATAACTCAGGTGCCCAGGGTAAACCCAAATCCATTGCCTGTAGCCCGAAGAGAGCGGCCACAACCTCAAAACGAGCGAACAGCATATCTTAACCTGCAGGGGTCGCGCTCCCAACAAAGCCGCTTTTTTGTAGAGCGCAGGCTGTGATTGACTCTAGTCGGAACAATGTCGATGTGGGGTAAATGTGGGGAGAGGTTGGTTGGATCGTCATATTTCCCTTTCTCTTTTGCATTTAGAGGCCAGGCAGCGATTTACTAATCAAGAGGGTACTAAATTGGCTCGCGGATATTAAAGAACGTTGAACAAATCTCCGGCATCTTAAGGATATTCAGAAGTTAGACTCTTTAATAGTTTCTTAACTTCTTGATTGCCTAAAGTAAAACTAAGTGGCCGCCTGGCTAGGCTCCAGCGCCCCCCGGGTAAGACTAGTATCTGTAAGATAGCAAACCTCTATCTCTCTCACAACGGAGTCAACACAAGTCAGGCGGTGATGGACCCCAGATCAGAGGAATCATCCGGAAGGAGGACCAAAAGGCGGGCGAATAGCCAATGGAGAACTGCTTAAGTAGATAGTAAAATGACGTAGTTGCTTATGCATAGTAGTAACCTAGAAGGGGATAGTGCCTTGTAGCTAGCCATGGTAATAGTCATTGAAAGAGATGTGCTGCTAAAATCCATGGGGCATCACCTCTCTTGTCCTGATATCCTACGATATCATCTAATATGCTCTTCTTTTCGAACTCTTCGCTTAAAATTCGAGAAGGCTGAAAGAATAGCCGCAATGTTGGGGAGAGGAAGAGCGGATATTCCTCTATCAAGCGGAATAATCTAAGGAGTTTGGTCTTCCCACGAGTCGACTTCTCCATCAACTACTCTGCGGCTGGGTCATTAGGAACGATACTCGCGACATCTCTCCAGTATCATCAATAAATCTCTGACGTCATAGCTATTTACAACTGTGGGCTTTGTAGGTACGGGCTGCTAGAATTTCATCTCCTCGGTGGTTGTTTAGTTCCTCATACCGAAGCGGTTTCCTGAAAATGGATAGATCACTTTTGATGTAACTCTATTGACAGACTACGTCACTTCGTATCTCTGGCATCATAGTGGGCTATAGCTATGATGATTGTATGCCTGGGTAGATTGAATTTCCATCTCCTCTTCGTCACTTCGCCCCTCACACCTAGACGACTACTAGATGATAGTACACCCGTCTTTTAATATAGCTCTTCCCAGGGCTTACGTTAGCCCTTACCTCTGGCGTCATAGTGGGTCACAACTCTGGGGTTTGTTGTACGGGTATATCGAATTCCATCTTGTCTTCGTCACTTGGTTCCTCATATACTACAGCAGCTTCCGGACGATGTATACATCCCACTTTTGATATATATATCTTCTGAGAACGGTAGAGATCATGAGAATTGGTGCCCATATGCTTACGTCGCCGTTTTAGGGGTAGCACAGCCGGTGACAGCAATGGGGTGTCTTTCTCGTGGGCAGATTGAATTCCATCTCGTCTTTATCGCTCGGTTCCTCACACCAAAGTGGCTCTGGAGGGTGGTACATCCCGCCTTAGATAATACTTGACTTTGGTTTTTGACCTTGATGTCTTAGACTCTTGATCGTCGTGCTTTGATCCCAGGCTAACATGGCAACTAGCACACAGCACTTAGCAGCTGTATTTAACACCCAATAGCTTCGGATAATGAATACATGAATGAGACAAACTTTAGATCAGCTCCCGAAACGCTATTCCTTATTATGATCTTGTCGAAATTACCCCTGTTAGACGGATTTCTAACAGATAGTCTTCACGTCGGACCTTTCTACAGTACGTACTGCTCGTGAGCATCGAAGCCCCAGAAGATGAACCAGCTTATCTTTGGATGGCATCCATTATGCCCCTTGTCTTCATTCTTTCTCAGCTGGGCTGCTCGCCAGAAAGTTAATCGGTTCCTACAAGTTAGAATTACGGGCTTAGCAGGGGCGAGGTTCAACCAACACTTCCGCTCTGCATGTGTTCCAACGTTTTTGAGGCAACGCTCAACCATTCATTTGTTATTACCTGGATCAAAGACCCAAGCCTCCCGTGTGAAGCTCTCCGTCTACCAGCCCTGACCAGGAAAATGTGGATCCCACTACAAGTCAGACTACCCTCCGTATCATGAACGCCTTCCGCTTCAGATCCTGCAAATATAGATGCACGTCTATGGGAACCAGTCATTTCCATGTCGTCATAACGCCGTATCCGAAATAAGGTTGTGGCATATCAGGAATGCGAGACATATCTCAACATAACCCAGCTGTTGTGGGCCTGGGCGCTCAGCCCTACGGCTTCGCGTATTCCTTGGTCCACTGGCGAGCCGTTTCAATAGCTGCCTTCTCGTCCTCTTTCCAGTGTTGGGCGACGTCGTTCGCAAGCGGGTCGTCTGGGTTCGGGGCCCCCAAGAGAGCTTGAATGGACAAAAGGATGGTCCGGATCTGGAGGGCAGGAGACCAGTTGCCTAAGGTTGTTAGCGAAAACGCTCCAGCAAACACTCAGGCGGTATTTGTACTCTTCAACACGTCCAAGCAGATACGGCCCAGCCTGTCAATATTTGGGTGGTAGATCTTGGTGAGGAAGCGGATCTTCGGTGGAGTCATGGGATAATCGTCCGGCAGGAAAAGCTCGAGCTTAAAGATGCCACCTGTTACGCGCAGAGTGATTAGCACCTGACGGCCGCTGTATCGGGACGGCTTGAATTACGAACCTTCGTATGGAGACTGGGAGGGACCGTGGATGACAACGTCGAAGTAGCGAAGGTTGTCCTCATGAGGAACGGCACTAATACCCTGCACTCTTTATCCACGCTGTGATCAGCTTCACCTGCTCACAAATGTCACGAGGCTAGAGGGAGGGACTTACGGCTCAGCCATCAGACGCTCGGTCTCCTTGATGATTCTTTTCGGGAGTGCCATCTTGCACACCGCAGCTGTTGTAGACTAGGTGGTATCGAGAAAATGATATCGAAACTGCTGGGGGTTCTCCAGGGAACCCAGAAGCAAAGGTCTAAGGCTTGGGACAAGTGTGGGGGTGGCTGTTGTCTTGTGCTCGTGAGAGTCGGGAGAAGGGAAGGTGGTAGAGGAGAGATTACAGGAGAGACTCTTGCTCTTGCTCACGAGAAGCACGAGAGGCAACGGTCCAGGCTGGATATGGACGCAGACGACAAGGCACTGACTAAAGAGTGTTGCTGGCGGCCTGGCGTCACGCAGGGTAGGGTGGTTGATTGGTAGGGAATCTTGGGAGGGCAGCACAACAGCTGCCGACCCCTCTGCTCCGCCCCGCCCGTGTCCCCGAGGATTCCGCCAGCCGTCGACATCGCTCCAAGACATCGCTCCACGACATCGACGACAAGACGGCCTCCTTCCGTGGAATTTAAAGCTATCTAACCTTTGCTTGCCGTCGGCGCAGCAGTACCAGGAGTATGAGTTGGTGACCTGGGCGTGCTTTGCATCTGTTGTCCAAGAAATGCTGCAGCAAGCCGAGTTTATCAATCCATCAATGTCTTTCAGCTGTTGAGGACGCCCTTTTGCTGTTGACTGAGGTGCTACCGCGCGTTCCATTGCCCCTGGGTGTTTTTCGCGCTCCTGTACTCTCCTACTGTCGTCCCGGAGGGAGTTTGAAGCCCACAGAAGCGGCGAACGACAGCCTTGGCGCGTCTTGCACGATACCCGAATCAACTGCCTCATCCATCCACCTTCCTCTCCTTCTTCCATTAACCACGTCCTCCACACCACCCTTGGCAGGCAGCACACCATAGCTGCTCCGTCTTAGTGTATACGACGGAAAGTGCCAGATTCGAGGCGCGACAAAGAAGGGCTCTTTTTGACCCTTTCCGTAAATCGCAGGAAGCGACCTATCACGTTCATCCTCCAGTGTTCATTGACCTGGAAGGCGCCATGATGCAGTAACGTGGTGCATTAAGTCAACATGACTTCTAGTGGGGATCGGCGAGTAGGCCCATCGTCCGCCTTTGAGAGTACCACGTTTGAGAGGGATGTTGATATCGATTTGAACGAAGATATCGGTGCAGCGTCCATCTCTCCAAGCGGACGTGACGTAGTCTTAGCTAGGTAAGCTTCCTTTTCCCCTCACAATCTAATGGCTTCATTGACGCCTCGCAGCCGGAATGGCCTCCAAATAATAGATCTCGACAACCCATATTCTCCACCGCGACATATTGTCAATCGGACCAGCTGGGATGTTGCAGATGTCCAATGGAGTCCCTTTGCTTCCAGGGCCGATTGGATTGCTTCTACTTGCAACCAGAAAGCACTAATATATAACCTCGGCATGAGTGTTACAGCTTCCAAAGCTCCTATCGAACATACTCTTCACGCGCACACACGTGCAATTACCGATATCAACTTCTCGGCTCACCATCCGGATCTACTAGCGACTTGTGCTGTTGACAGCTTCGTCTACACCTGGGATCTCCGAACCGATCGCAAAGTTGCAAGTTCCTTTTCTCAATTTCGATCTCAGGGCCCGATCACAAGCTTTGCGGACTTTAACGCAGGCGCTACCCAGGTCAAATGGAATCGGAAGGACGACAACATCATCGCCTCATCACATGACCGCTTCTTACGGATTTGGGACAGGCGGCATGGTGCGAAGCCGGTCATAACCATCGATGCCCACCTTACAAAGATATATGGAATCGATTGGCACCGGTCGGACGCAACCAAGATTCTTACGTGCTCCTTAGACAAAACCATCCGGCTCTGGGACCTTTCCGTTGTCAACTCGGACGCTACCCTCAACTACCCCTGTCGTGCAATACACACCGACTATCCGGTTTGGCGTGCGCGGCATACTCCATTCCCAAACGGTATCCTCGCGATGCCCCAGCGTGGAAGCGCCGCTCTTCATCTATATACCCATGCGGCAGGCGGTCCCGCAAACGTCCCAGTAACTACCCCGCCGGTACATCTATTCAAAGCTCATGACGACGATGCCCGTGTACAGGAGTTCTTGTGGCGGTCACGCGGAACACTGGACGATGGCATCGACAATCGCGAATTCCAGCTAGTTTCATGGGGCTCTGATCAACACCTTCATCTCCACAAAATCTCTCCGGATTTGCTATCCAATCTTGTAGGCTTCAGGAAAGGGGACAAATTGAAGGAGGGGCCTGCCATGACTCGAGTCGGCGCTCCATACGTTACCTACCGCGATGATCCTCCGATTACGCCACTGGCGCCGCGGCCAGATGTTACTGGCGATCGGCCTCAACCCCGAGGCGGTTTGAGCTCGCTCTTACGGAATGTTAGTCTAGCAGGCCGCATCACGACCTCATCCTTTCAGAATGGAGAGCGTTCTACCATGACTGCAGGGCGGGTGGGTCGGGATGGCACCTGTCGTGTCAAGACCCACATCCAATGGATGGATGGGGTCAAGGTCGGCGAACGGCAAGCGGATGCCAATGGCAACGCTTACGCAGCCCCTACCCTCCCACACGACCAGCACTCATGGACGGTTCGTAACGATCTCGCTACTGAGATCTCAAACGTTGGCAATCGGTACAGCAAAGTGACATTTGAAGATGTGGACATTGCTCGTCGCCGGATTACTGTGGCTTTCTACGGTCCTTGGGGAGAAGAGGAGACTACCGAAGAGAAGAAAGGCGAAAGGAAATTGGTCTATCTTCGGTTCATCATCAAGTTTCCGGACGCGTACCCCGGAATCGTAGAGCTTCCCGACGAGAATGGTGACTGTATCCAACAACCTCTCCCGATCGATATAGAATTCGAAAAGACTATCGCAGCTATCAGTGGGGACACAGCGAGGCATCTGAGGGAGGACATGCAATCGATCGCATATCACTACGCAATGCAGGGTCGTGAATCTCTCGAGGCTGTGATCTGTTTTGGCCTGGGCGAACGTAGTCTTGAGGAGAGTATGACTATACCCCAAGAGCCTGGAGATCCTAAAGGTCCTAGCATACCGAATCTAGAGGAAGTGGTGGAAGCGGAGAGCTCCAGTGAGGACGACGATGATGAGGGTATCGATCATGAAAATATGAACTCCTCTTTAACAAATACTAATATTCCTGTACCTGTTCAGTCTTCTATTCGTTTCGCAACATCCGGCTCTCTAGTAGTGGTCCGGCTCCCGTATACGAACGGACACTTGTCACAAACCGCACCGATTCGGTTAACAAACCTTCCGCGCCGAGCACTGACGAGGAATGAGATCTTCGAATCTTTCGGCCGGTTTACAACTTCCCACGGTAATCATGGCCATGATTCTGAAGATGATTCCGATTCTGCCGTTGGTTCTCTAGGATCCTGGGAATCTTCTTCTTCGCCTTCTTCATCCTCTGGCTCGGATAATGAAGCAGGCGCACCTCTTGGGAGGTTCCAACCCCCCATGGCTTGGCAAAAGGCCACCCTACGGTTTCAAACGAGGGCTTCTGTACCATCGTCTGGGAGCGCTGCGAAGCCAATCCAATCGACCGGGAAGTCAGTGGTGTCAATCCTGAGTTCTGCGGTGGAGGAGTTTGTCCCTAGCAAACGATGTCTTGCTGAAGAATATGAAGTATTTGGCGATGGGCCTAGTGTTTGCGTTCATAATGCGGCAGTCGCGAGGAGGCATGGCTTTGAAGATTTGGCAGATGTCTGGGAGCTTTGCAGACTCATACTGAATAATGAAGTCCCCTTGGAAATTCTCCCGCAACAACATAGACGGGAACAGGTGTTAGTATTGGCCAGACGAGCACTGGTAAGAATTAAGCGTAAGGACAGTGGCCTGGACCTCCAATTCGATGAGGCAGATACCGTCACGAACCCCAAGTTAAAAGGGAGAATTAAATGGGGGCATCACTCAGTTGTTTCCTGGCTTATCCCTGCGATCTTCGATCATTTCGAGCGAACGGCTGACATTCAAATGCTAGCGATGCTGTCGTGCATTTTCTCAGAGCCGGCGGCCCGTGAAGGAGTCACCAGCGCAATGGCCAAGATGCGGCAGTCGAGTCTACCCATGTCGATGGAGGCCCCGGCGTTTTCACTGGACTATTTTTCTTCGGCGGACGCAGCGTGGAGCTTGTTTAAACCAACGCTCTCCTTTCCATCGACGCCTGTGTATTCACGGTATGCGACACCAGTGAATGAATTCGGTTGGCACCGGCTCACAAAGAACCTCGACACGTATGGATCACATGGTTCCTCGAATGGTCCCTGGGGTATTGATGTCCTTTTCCCATCTGAGCCCGTAACACCGTACTCAACGGGCGACACTCCGCCAAATCTTTCACGGGTGCCCATGCTGCGGTCCATCCCGAGCCACACACCCTACTCGACGTCGCCGGAGCAACCGCAAATAGTGAAGAAATCCACGTCCACGAACTTCGCTAGTGCATTTGCTTCGTTGTCACGGCCGTTCCAAAATGCGGTTCCATCATCGCCTCCAGTGAAGAGTCGAAACGAAGGTGATTTATCGACGTCAGCGCCAACCAGCGGAGTCACTTGGGGCACAACAACGTTCTATAGTAGCGGCAGCAACGAGCAGCGGAATTCCGGGCCTTCACGTACGACGAAACACGGAAAACGTGCCAGCTTCGGTCAAGCGGATCAGGTCAATGTCGACTATTACTCTGACTCTGACTCAGAGTACAACGATGTTAGACCTACCCATGACAGCGCATCAGAGTATACAGCACCCCTCACACTACGGGATGAAGAGGACGATGGTATGAGCATCAAAGTATCTCTCAAGAACCAAGACAAATTCGACGATGAAGCGTGCGTGAGCGCCCCTCTCCTCGATCTAACCAAAGGATGGTTATATCGCGCGTGGCGAGATCAATACGCCGAAATGCTCAGTTGCTGGGGCATCATCACCAAACGAGCCGAAGTCCTCAAATTCAACGGATTGATATCATACTTCCCACCGGATTCCGGCTGTTCCTCGAAAGCCGGATCCATGCACCTTGCATTGAAAGGCGCGGAAGGAGATCACCACTCTGGCCAAAATTCGGCGCCAATGTCCCGGAGTTCTACGCTTGCACCGCCACATGGGAATTCGCAGTTCGGTCGTTCGCAGCCTGCATCTCCAAGGAGTTTTTGGTTTAATCCAGAAGCTGTTGAATTCCAGCCTAAGATGAGTATGCAGTCACCGAACCTGGGAAATGAACCGGATATGCCGATTCCGCCAGATGTGTTTCTTGGCTCGGAACAATACCTGCGTCTCTCGATCCCCGAGCCCGTGGACAAGGATAGCGGGGAGGCTAGCGGGTTTCCCACATTAAGCTTCGATGGGGCGGCGGAGAGTAAACTTAAACCACAGCAATTTCAGCAGCAGCAGCAACAACAGCAACAACAACAACAACAACAACCAAGCTTCAACCGCTCAATCTCAAACATCTCCCGCGTCGGTGCAGCGAGTCGGGAGAAGAACAACAGCAACAAGAAAACTGTCGTCTATTCCTGCAGTATATGCTGGATCCGCGTCTCCGGCCGCTTCTACCTCTGTCCCGGATGCGGCCACATTGCGCATTTCGAATGCCTTCCACCTCTCAAATCCATCTCCCGCGCCAACTCCTCCTTCGACTGGGGCATCGATGACACTGTTAGTGATAGTGAGTGTGTTGTCGGCTGTGGCTGTGGCTGCGGGCTTGACGATGGCGGCGATGACGATGGTGATAGGAGTGCGGAAGGAGAGGGGGAGTATAGAGGAGGGTGGAGTGAGCGTGGGGGATGGATGCCTGTGTTCGAGGATCCGATGAGTAGGAGGCAGAGTGCGGTGCCTGTGGAGAATGAGAGAAAGGAACTGTATGGGTATGAAGGGGGTTATGGGGATGGGATAGGGGTGTGGAGGGACGATGTTGGAGTTAAAATTGGGGAGAAGGGGAAGAGGAGGCGGAGGTTTGAGGAGGGGATTACTTAGAGGGGACGGACATGATTATTATTTTAGGGTGGGGGTGATTTAGGAGGGGGATATTTAATATTTGGAAGGATATAGGCTTCTATTATTTGAGGTTACGGGATGGTTATTTAGGAGCGGAGATATTGGTTAATAGGTTAATATTCGAGCTCACGGTATTTTTCTTTAATGGGGGAGGAGGGATATGATTTTTATGGAGTTTGAGGATAGGGAGAAGGACGTATGGGAGATCCTAATACCATGTATTCAACAACTGTGTAAGTTTGTACGATATATAATGCTTCTGTAGATACAGTACCTTCGCAGCGCTATCTTTTGTAATACATATCTTCACTTATGGGACCAACTTGCTTTCATGTTGACGTCGGATTCCTGAAAGTCCACACATCCTCAATACGAACGTCTTTTAACATATTACCCGGCGTATCCCTCCCCCGGATACAAGGCCTCCCAAAGAGGGCCGCTTCCTAACCCTTAATACGGCTTTCTATGCATACCGATTCACATCAAGGCTGAAGTGCGCTGGGACGACAAGGCTGAATTCTGAGACTAGTCATCGGAACTAAAGATTGTAGTGCAAATAGGTGGGCAAGGGGTTCATCAATTAGTTTGAATACTCATTGGCTCTAGAAATTGCGGTTCACAGAATATTAGGGACAGTCCTCATGTTTCTGCTCAAATACAACCTAAATCTTCCTTGTCTATGAGATCTCGAAGCTAGAGATTCGAAGGCATGTCGAGTCCGGTCGTAGGGATTAGAAATTGCAGTACACTTCGGATATCTATGCTAAACTCTCGATCATCCCAATCTTGGAAACTGGGGCGCTGCCAGGCGCCACCGAGGAACAAATATTTCATGGCGTCTATGCATATCCAGAAAAATTTGACTACTTCAGTGAACGATACTCCCATCTCTATATAATATCTTTCTAGACCATGGAACGTAAATTATCTTGTGTGGGGGCGGCATGGTTAGTAGTTTCCCGAAAATGGCATCCTTGTAACTGTTGCAGCCTATATATTCTGAGCTCCCGCCTTCGCTTGCACTTGCCAACGGATTTAACCTACGCACGATCCCATTTCTCCTCTATCGTTCTCCCAAATGGATGATTTACTTGTTGCTCGATTGAAGGCCCAGAATTCCCAGATCTCCCGTTTTCATAGCCTCAGCGGCTCTCCGGCGCTGTCTTTAGGAGTGTTCCATCAGGGCAAAGTTATTCATACCGCACATTTCGGTCGCAAAGATGTCTCTAAGTCGAGTCCGCCCAACGATGACTCTGTGTACTACGTAGCATCAATGCTTAAAATACTAACCGTCTCTACGGTTGCAAAACTCGTGCATGACGGGATACTTGGCTGGGATGTACCCGTGCGGGAGTATCTACCAGGATTCAATCGAGAAGATGACATCGGACGGCTGACAACGTTGAGAGATCTGATTGCAAACCGAACCGGTTTGGCTGTCGCCGCTTTCTTTTGGACTCAACAGAACGGCGAGCTTCTGCTTGGGAAAAACGAAATGGTGCATATGGCGTGCCATCTTAAAGCAGTTAAACCTTTTCGAGCATCCTTCCTATACTCTCAATGGAACTACATCTTGGTTCAGATCATCATTGAGACAGTTACCGGGAAACCATTTGGGACACTCATCCAGGAAACCATGATCACCCCGCTTGGGCTCAAGAATACCACTTTCAGTATCCCTCATGGAGAAAATGTGGTCGCTCCACATGCTGTTCGTGACAACGGCACTGCAGCAAAGATTGAGATCAATCCTTGGACGGATGAATCCGGTATCACTGCCGGCGCTGGCGGGAAAGCTTCACTCAATGACTTGCTCACCATCTACATCGAGCTCCTTTCTGCGCACAGTCACCAAAGCTCCCATAATGTGAACACCACGCCAGGGTCGCCCTTTACTCATATGAGGACAATCTTCGAACCCCAAATCAAGGCTCGTAGTTCAGGTTTCGGCAACCAAGACTACTGCCTTGGATTGTACCGAACGAAACTACCTGGGAACCTCAGCATCGCAAGCTGGAATCTCCCCCTTTTTGGCGACAAGATTCCAATATTTGGTGAAACTCTAATAGGCGTCGAGGTTTATCACCACACTATGAGTATTCCTGGGTTTCTGGGCTCTATGTTCCTCGTTCCACGATCAAACAGCGGCGTCATTGTTCTCACCAACGCGACGCCCAAACTAGACGCAACCGACCTATCCGCTCAGTGTCTTCTTGGAGTACTCCTGGGCGAGCCTCGCCCTAATCTCGTTCGTATGGCAGAGATGGGTCAGAAAATGAGCTTGGCCATCTACCGGCAGATCGCATCCTCTTTAGAGCAAAGCCGGACTTTGAAACCACCTTCTTTACCGCTTCAAATGTATGCAGGTGTCTATACAAACTCGGCGGGAAACTTCTTTCTCAAGGTCGATACGACACAGAGAGGGCTGCACATCACAGTCCAGAACAAGGCTCGGGTTGCATACGACCTTTTCCCGTATGACGGGAATGTATTCTACTGGCCGGTTAGCCGTGAAAGAGAGTTGTGCGAGAAAGCCATGTGGCCACACCTTCTTCCTGCATTCCATATTATTACGTTTGGAGTGAATGAAGGTGGTGTGGATTGCTTGAGGTGGCACCATGATCCCTTGGACGGGCCGGAAGTCTTTGCAAAAGATACAAGAAGGTCAAGACTGTAGTGAGAAGATCTACAGAATTTCCCCCCAGGGTATATAACAGGAACCAATAGGTATCAACACTGAGGCAAATCAGTGAAGAATTTGAATGCGTGTACCTTCAAGTGGGGTATGATCAGTCCTCGCGCCATTGGAGGGCGTAGAGTGTCTCCTGCCCCATCATTGTGCCACAAGCCGGACTTCGACAACTCAATGGTTTCCGCATCCGACATGTAACAGTGCCCAATTGAGTGCATTCGCGTGGGCTCAGTCTTGGCTTCTTTATTTCTCCGTCAATGGTTGTCACCCTACAGTCTCGCCGCGCTGAGCGACAACCCTCCGTCGATCACAACTGTGGCCCCGGTCATGTAGCTTGCCCCAGGACTACATATGTGGACTATTGTATTAGCAATCTCATCTGTGCTAGCCAGGCGGTGGAGTGGAGTTCGGTCAATGAGTAGCTGCCTGAAATGAGGCAAACGGTCAATTGTCGAAGTCAACATGGGAGTATCAGTGCCGCCGGGAAGGACAACATTCACCCGAATTAGATCCTTCGCAAGGTCTAGCGCTGCAACTTTGGTAGCAGCAACAATGGCATGCTTAGCCGTTACGTACGACATGTTACCAGCGTTGGCCATGATTGAGTTGACAGACCCGAGGTTCACAATTGAGCCGCGACCAAGAAGTCTCTCTGGATGGCGACTTGTGCGCCGCGTCTCGGGAATGAACGAGGTGGGTTCCTGGGATTGCATTGCTTTAGAGACAGCTTTCATGCAATTGACGGTCCCGTAGAGATTGATGCGAACTACACGGTCAAAGTGCTTCGTATTGAGGTCTGATATCGGGAAGCTAGACATATTTGGGGCCTGTCAACAGTTAGTAGGACTCAGAGGTGCGGTCCAGAATTAACTTACACCAGCACAGTTGACAAAATAGTCGATTCTGCCCCCAAGTGCCTTTACTGCTATATCGACCATGTTTTGCACACTGTCTTCGTCCACTACATCCACCTTGATGCTGAAACTCTGATAGGCGGGATTTACAGCATATTCCTTGCTTTGCTCGGCTGCCTTCTGCGCGTTATTCTCATTGATGTCTGCGATAGCAACGGCCTTGCAACCGGCTTCCGCGAACGCGAACGCAGTCTCCTGGCCAATACCGCTTCCTCCCTAGATAGGCGATCAGTTGACAATTTTAATAGGTACCAATTTTAACGTACACCGACGACAAGGGCTGTGCCGGTGAGAGGCATAATGTCCGAGTCGGGGGTATTCTGTTTGAAGGTGTTGGTGAAAAGGCATGTGAGAGGGCGAGGGATTCACGCGGTTAATATGAAATTTTGCTTAACGGCGATTGTGTAACAATAAGCGACTGTATGTGCTAGGTGAACAAGGGCCGAGCCGCTATGATACTGTTAGATGGGTTGATGATGGCGAGATTCCAGAAGGATGGACCACAGCGCTGGGTTATTCGGCTTATGAGAGGATCCAAAACATTAATATCACTTGCGTCGGCTTCGTTGCCTCTTTCATGTTGTAAGCTGTCCATTCGACAGGGTTAGACTGACTTCGATGCGTCGTGCCAAGGTTTACATAGCAATTGGTGTTCTTCGGTCCTGGTAGCCCTATCGTTGGACGAATGGATTTGACATAAAACGGCTCCAATTCGCTTTCCTTAGCGTGATGCTTAGGAGGGCTCTAAGGGAGTTTAGTAGGCATGTTAGATCAATAATCCGTGCCTCATCATCCCCAACGCCACACAGGTCTCTCGCACACTGTTGCAACACTATAGATTTAATTTGCGCTGATTTGCACCAGCTTTATCTCCGAGGCCTGATTATTGTCTAGACTGACGTTTAGCCTAGATGCAACTGTGACATTACAGTATTCACACCAGCAACATCTGACTATCAACCCATCATTCCTATTCGGGTTAGCAGGCGGACTAACTCTAACGAGGCCCTGTCGGAGTGGACAGTATAACCGTACGATCGCTGCCTCCACCGCACTAGCACAGCCGTCTCGACAACACCGTGAGGAATATGGAGGGAGTAAGCAAAATTCTTTTCAGTTTCACAGCAGCGCGAACGTTTGAGGTAGACAAAATGAAAAGCCATTGATCAATCCAATATCAAGGTTACAATTACAAACCCCAGCAAGAAACATTGGCCGTCCTCAATCGTCACTCATTCCTTCTGCGACATAGCCTCCTTCTCTGTTTGTCCTGAATCCGCAGAACTCAGCCGCTCGATATAGTCTGGCTGAGTCTGGAACTCGAGCACAAACCCGTTCTCACTGGGATTCTGAGATTCCTTGCTCGGAGCTGGAGCGAGGTCAACCACTCCAGACTGGCCACTCTCACGACTATGAACCCAAGTGAACGTTCTCTGCCACGCGCTCCTAGCACTAAAACCATGCTTTCCGGATTCCTTCGAACTCCTGGAGTCTCTCCATGACTGAAGTAGAGATCTTAAAGAAAGGCTGATCTTGCTGGAACCGTCCACCATTGACGCTGCGAATTTTGGCAGCACTGGGAGAGCCACAATGAGAAACCCGCTCATCATTTCCGCAAAAGACACCACACCTATAATTGACAGATAGTATGTCTTGTCCTCGTTCTGGGCCAGCTTGACGGCAAACACTAGTCTCATGCAAGCGAAGACGATTGCGCTATATGCTATTAGCTGAGCCGGGACTGGAAATTCAAACACGATGAATTAAATGCTTACAGGGCTCCTATGCAAAATACGAATACCAGCTTCGCTCTCCTACGCCAGTCGGAAACTAAAAGTCGCCAGATGACCCACTGCGGAAGGAAAAATATGACTACATCGGTAACAACATTGCCAATTCCAGCAGCAATGTTTATGGCCTCAGTATTCAAACAGTGGCCTTCTTGGAGCATGACATCCCACGATTTCCGAATTGGGGAACATGAAAAGACCTCTAGGAAGGTGCAGATTGTGTAGAAGAGGACGTTGAGCCAGAGGATGAAGTGCGATGACCAGAAGACTAGATCTCGAGTTCCTGGGGGTACGAAAACACGAAGGATTTGGATGATAATCGCAGTCTTGACCAGAGTAATTATCACACCATTCATTGGTGCTCCGATATAGATATACTGTTGGACATGGTAAGTCTCAATGCGTAATTGTATTCAAGTGGTGAAACAAACATAGAGCCAATCTCCTAGTCGCTTGAGCTGAATATCCCATTGATGGTAACTTGGAGCGAAGTTGTAGAGACACAACACGACTCCTGCATAAGGAAGAAACACGATCTGCGTTATCTTAAGTATATTGAAGACAATTGAAGCATCAATGTCGAACCCAAGCAAAAGCCATGATATCTAAGTCGCTGTCAGCTATTCATTCTCGGAGAGAAATGTAGTACGATTACTGGAAACTCACAGTCCTCCCAATGTAGTTTCTTCACGATGCAGGCCTTGACGTAGATACGGCTCCATACTGCGAGTGTGGCAATGATGATGCAAGTAACCGTTACGGCTAAGTACAAAGGTGAAGAGTTCGAGAAATCTGTAAAATTTGGCTTTACGCCCTTCGGTGGGGCTAGCGCTGGCCCATTAAGCAACTTCTCGATCTCGCTTGAAGTCAACATGGTCGTGTGTGGGCTACGGTTTGTCGAGGTTCACTAGTGTTCTGGCCTTTCTTAAACACATGAGGATGCTTCGACGCTATCACGCGTCCGAAGCTATCGGACCCATCGAAGCGTGTTCCGCGCCCATCGGAGTCCGAAGACCCTATGGCACGCTGAGTCAAATTGCCTTGATTTTCCCAGGGTTGAGCGCTAACCAAAGGATGGGAAGGGAGAGGTATATAGGATCAGGCAATGGTTCAGAAACAGGCGTACCTCGGGTGCTGTAGGCTGCATGAAGCTCGCCATCGCGATTACCGCTCAGTTATTGATCGCAAGGACAAGGATAGTTAAAAACATCGTTGGGAAGCCTGTCACGAAGCAAATGGATCCACTTCCAGGGGTGGACATGGATGGGTCATCCATCTGTACCCCCTATTCCATGAGGTTTCCGCTCCTTCCAGTCCATCTAGAGGATAGTTTATCAGTGCCAAGAATGGTTGCAGCCAACAGATATCAAGCTTTGTCAAGAAAACAGCCAGTATTTGCCAAGCCCGGTCGTGGGGCAGGGCATACCACAACGTATTGCCCATTTAGATCCTCACACTTCTAATTAAATTGGACTTAACAATCCATAGACTACTTCCGCAGATAGAGAGATACCTTCCCCACATAGGCACCGCTGCCCATGTCTAGAAAGCGCTGTTGCGTCAGAGACATCATGAAAGTGCTCCCACCTCATGCCTCTATCGTGGTGTGCTCTATATGTTCTACATCACTTGCGTGTGTAGAGGCTGCCTTTCTTGCTCTCCATTCATTTTAGTCTGCAAATTCAATGGCAGAAACATGTGAACACGCCAATGTGGAACAGGTCGGAGAGGGTGGAGCAGCCGACAACGAGACCACATATCTCAAAGGTGTAAGGCTCCGTGTCATCACCGTTGCGTATGTGTATGATTCCGAACACGGCTAGTTGAATTATTGACCAAATCCATCATGTTTCAGTCTGTGCATGTACCTATTTCTACAAAATCTCGAAATTCCTATCGTGGTTACATCACTAGTATCGATCACAGACGACATTCGGGGCTTCGATCGAGCATACTGGATTGTGTCTGCGTATCTTCTAGGTTACGTGGGTGAGAGTGATGTTTGAATGACTTAGTGGAACGATGCTAATACTCGTAGGTGTACTCATTATTTTCGCGAAACTGAGCGATATTTTCGGACGCAAAGCTGTCATCCTACCCGTATTCGCTATTTTCATCATTTCCTCTGCAGCCTGCAGTGCGGCTCAATCGATTACACCATTGATTGTATTTCGAGCGTTTCAAGGGGTGGGAGCTGCTGGCTATGCTCTTTGTGCCATTATCTTTGTCGAATTGGTACCGAAAGAGAAATACGTCAAGTACACTGCGTCCCTTTCTTTCGTGTATGCGCTTTCTCTGTCACTTGGTCCGATATTTGGTGGAGCTATTAGTGGTAATGGCTCCTGGCGATGGGTATTTCTCCTCAAGTAAGAGCTTTCTATCCCACTACTACCCCTGACTTGAATACCTTGGAATTAATGTGTCATTAGCATCCCAGCAGGGGTTCCAGCCTTAGCACTCATTGCCTTTTGTTTGCCAAATGGCTTCCCGTATCATAGCCAGAGAGCACTTCGTGGAGAAGAGAATGCTGAATCGAAGCCCAAACATGTTATTCAACGAATAGACTTTCCTGGCGCGATTTTGCTTTTACTTGGCACCTTGAGCCTCACCACAGCTCTCCAAGAAACAGGTCGCACATATGCCTGGAAATCAGCTTTCACAATTTCTCTCCTGACGATATCTGGCGTTCTCTGGATATTGTTCTTGATATGGGAACGGAAAGTAACGATGGACTCGGGCACAATGCAGCCAGTGTTTCCTTGGAGATTCATGAAGAACAGACCTTGGCTGGGTTTACTTCTGTAAGTTATACTCAATTATGTTCTTGTTTCTATCCACGAAAGCAGATATGTCTACTCAGCCACTTGCTAACAACTACCACGAGGAATGGTATCTCCTTAGGCGCTGTATGGTTCGTTACTGTTCTCGAACTTCCCCAAAAGTTTGAGATTGTGAACGGTTCTTCACCACTGCAGGCTGGGATTCATCTCATGCCTTTCACATTTGCATCCCCTATTGGCGGTGTGATCGTCTCGATCATCGCGAAGGCAAAAGTGCCTCCAGTCTATCTGCTTTTGAGTGGGTCAATTTTGCAGCTAGTTGCATACATACTCCTAGGTACATTGCCAATATCTACGAGGATAAGTCGTGCCGAATATGGATATCAAGTTTTGGCTGGTATGGGTGTTGGGGCAAATATCAGCTTGGGGACCCTCATGACTCCATTCTCTGTCGAAAAGCAGGATACAGGCAAGTATTACCTACAGGTGCATGGATATTCTGCTGAATGGATGTAGCTGTTGCTTTGGGGGCCCTTCCGCAGTTCCGAATAATTGGAGGAGCTATTGGTGTCGCCATTGCTACATCGGTCATGAACAGCCGTCTAAATTCATCGCTTGGCCACCTCTTTTCTCCAGCACAGATAAAGGCAGTCTTGGACTCGCCACAAGCTCTTCGAAATGCACCACCAGAGGTGCAAGATTTTATGACGACCACATTAGCAATTAGCCATCGATCAGTCATGCGAATTCTCTGTGGATTCTCTGCAGGACAGGTACTAGCTTCGCTCATTACGTGGAAGAAGCCACAAATTAGAGTTTAAGATGAATTAGCTCTTCTAATTCTGGAAGAGTGATGCGTTCGAAGTCAAATGCCTGAGCGGAAATAAAAGATGATTTAGAAGTTGTTTTGTTTGCCACACGTCTAACAATAAAAGTCTTGCTTATTGGTGCAACAACCCCTTCAGGTGGATCGATCAAGCTAGGACCTCGAGTCTGCGCGCCCATGGCCGGTGCGGATTTCGTTTGGGGCAAAGCTAACATGATAATATGACACCACCTCGGAGTCGCCAAGACATTTTGGCCAGCGTGTATTCCTCCTTGCTCTTTTGCGCTTATTCTATTCCGGCTGTATCAATCACTCGGACAAGGGTGATGGGATTTTGGCCCGATGGATGGCATCCTAGAAAGCACTATCAATCCTAGTAAAGGAACCGCACACAGGACTTTAATAGGGGAACGTATCGGGTGCGGACCGTTGCGAAGCAGGGATTGAAACAGTCTAGGAAGTATGAAAGCAATCCTGGCCAGGTGAAGGCTAACTTGTCATGGATATATGGATGGTAAGGCACAGAATTATGGCCCCCACAACGGTGGCATTTACCAGAAAGCAATTCCGGGACGAGTGTGAATGTTTGAAGCGGGGTGACGGCACAAGGTAAGGCAGAGAGTGAACTTGCTAGGAGATCGAATCTCTTTATGAAAAGTCAATAAGTATGGCGTGGTCCTAGGTAGAACATCCAATAAGTTTACTCACCCGTCCACCTTAAGTGCATTATTTTGTTACCCATTGCGGAAACGTCGTCCAAAACGCATCATCATGAACGGCGAAGTCATTTCACCAGCAAACGGTCTCTCTTTGTTGGGGAACATGGATGTAGTTGAGCCTTTGGCAGTCGTTGGTATTTCTCTGAAGTATCCTCAAGATGCTACATCGCCAGAGCGTTTCTGGAATATGATGGAGGAGAGACGATGCGCCATGACCGAATGGCCAAGAGATCGAGTCAACATCGATGCGTTCTACAATCAGGAGCAAGCAAGCAAATCCGAGGTAGTCATATGTGCGATTCAAAAGCTCGCCACTGATGACGGTTATAGATCCCTGCTCGTGGGGCGCATTTCCTTCAGGAAGATCTCGGACTTTTTGATGCATCCTTCTTTGCGATGAATACAAAAGAAGCAAGCGCAGTAGATCCCCAGGCACGCATACTTCTGGAAACATGTTACCGGGCCTTGGAGAACGGTACGTTCATAACGCTTCATGCGGAACGGAAACTTTGGAAGCTTACTAGATCAGCTGGCATGCCGATGGAGCACGTGCATGGCTCTCGAACAGGAGTCTACACTGGCTCTATGTCGGATGCATACAAACTCCTCCTCGTAAGAGACAGTGATGACTTCCCTCAGTATGCTGCAACTGGTGTTGCTGTTAACATGCTTGCGAATAGAATCAGCTGGTTCTTCAACTTCACTGGGCCGAGCATTAATCTTGACTCTGCATGCTCGAGCAGCTTGATGGCACTTGATATTGCATGTCAAGGTCTTCGGCAAGGGGAGTGTGATATGGTACGTGATCAAACAGCCGGGAATATATGTTGAGGTCTTTTCTTGGTGATGGTATTTCGATTTCCGGGCGTTTGGTAGATTATCGATCTTTAGAAGGAGCAGACACTGTTTGGCAGCCTATCATGCTCGATTATTCTGATATCACTCCCACGCAAGTGGCTCGAGGTATTTTGCGGCACCTATTGTTCTCAGCTAACCGTTGATTAGGCACTGGTTGCTGGAACCAATATTCTCCTCGGAGTCGAGACCCCATTGTCTCTTGCAAAGATGGGATTTATCTCTCCTTCCAGTCGTTGCTACAGTTTTGACGAAAGGGCTGATGGGTACAGCCGCGGGGAAGGCCTAGGTGTCGTTGTTGTGAAGCGACTTCATGATGCCCTTAGACATAACGACACTATTCGCGCAGTAATTCGTGCGACGGGCTCCAACCAAGACGGCCGCACACCTGGACTTACCCAACCGAATGGAGAATCTCAGGCGCAGCTGATCAGAGACACTTACGCCAAGGCAGATCTCAGTTTTGCTCACACACGTTTCGTGGAAGCCCATGGAACTGGAACAGCCATTGGAGACCCTACCGAGGCCAACGCCATTGGAAGGGTATTTCACCAACATCGCTCGAGCCAAGACCCTTTATACGTAGGCGCTGTAAAGGGGAATATTGGGCATCTCGAAGGCGGAAGCGGCATAGCGGGTGTCATCAAGGCTATTCTTTGTCTCGAGAAAGGACTCATCCCTCCCAATGCAAATTTTGAGCAGATCAATTCCCGGATTCAGGCAAAAGCTTTGAACCTAGAGTTTCCTACTTCGCTAACTACATGGCCCGAATGTGACATCCGACGTGCTTCGGTCAGTTCTTTTGGATTCGGTGGATCTAATTCGCATGTCGTACTCGACGATGCTTACAACTTCCTGCGAAAGAGGGCATTACGAGGACATAATACCACATATCACCACAGAATACGTATGAATCATTCTAAAGATAGCGACGGACGATGCAATAGTGGCATGAATGGATATGCAAACGGGCATATAGATACGACTACAAGAAGAAAATTAACATTATTGGTTTGGAGCGCTGCTGACGAGCATTCGGCCGGCATTTTGGTAGAGAAGGCGAGCCATTTCCAGGCTCAGACAGACCCTTCCACACTTGACGATGTGGCATACACTCTTGGCTTTCGCCGGAGCCTACTTCCTTGGCGATCTTTCGCCGTAGTAAGCTCTACTGAGAGCTCTGCCTGTCTCGGTGGGGCTGGGACGCGCATATCGAAACCCATCCGTTCGAGGATGAAGCGAGGCCTTGCCTTCATCTTTACGGGGCAGGGAGCTCAATATAGAGGCATGGGCCGCGGCCTTCTCCAGTATCCAGTTTTCAAGAAGACCCTAGGTCTCATCGACAACCTGATGCGTACTTTCGGATGTTGTGTATCCTTTCTAGGTAAGTTCGCCTTGTAATGTATCAGACTAGTAATTTGATAACGCCTGTTAGACGTTATTTCCTCGGACAGCAAGGATGTCAATATAGATTCCCCCGAAGTCAGTCAGCCACTCTGTACAGCTATCCAGATCGCGCTTTTACACCTGTTGAAGAGTTTTGGCATTGTTCCGTCGACAGTAGTAGGACACTCATCTGGAGAAATTGCTGCTGCGTAAATGACCCACAATCTGTAACGATACACTTGGACTAACACGAGATAGCTACGCTTGCGGAGGACTTTCTCTCGAATCTGCCTGCAAAGTGGCGTATCTTCGAGGCAAACACGTGTGCAATGCATCGCAACCATGTAGACGTGGAGCAATGTTGGCCGTAGGCATGTCTGAACAAGACTACAAAGCGTTCCTACACCGGCATTCACTGGGACACATCGGGCAAGAACTTCCCGTCGCGTGTATTAATAGCCCTAAGAATATCACCCTTTCCGGATGCGAGGACCTTGTCAATTCAATCCACGCACTCTTCTCCGACTACGATATATTCTCTAGGAAACTCAAAACTGGAGCCGCGTATCACTCTCCTTGGATGAAAGAATCTGCTAATTTATACTGCAGCGCTCTTGGAGACTTACTACCCGGCGAAGCGCTCCATGAAGGCATTGAAATGCTTTCATCGGTGACACGTGATAGTATTGACAGCACCACTGCAAAGACTTACTTTGGGTCAGAATACTGGGCCCAAAATATGATGAAGCCTGTCCAATTCTCCGGTGCGCTGACAGATCTTCTTAGACGAAATCGGAGCTCTCGTGCAACTGGTAGTACATCAATCGTAGTCTCGGACCTGGTCGAGGTCGGACCCCATTCGACGTTGCAACGGGCCGTCAATGAGATCCTCGATCATGCATCAATATCTAATGTTCAATATCAATCTTGCCTTAGCCGTTTTGACCAGAGCTCTCGGCCATTACTTGAGTTAGCAGGCCGACTTCACTGTGCCGGTTATCCAATTCAGCTTAATAATGTCAACCAGATGGAGAACATGAGCACTTACAAATGCCTCACCGATCTCCCAGAATATCCATTCAACCACAGTACAAGATATTGGCACGAGAGTCGATTGAGTAAGAACCTATGCCTTCGACAACATCCACCACTTCATCTTCTTGGTACCCTTTCCCCAGAGTCCACAAACCTGGAGTCACGGTGGAGGAAGTTTCTTAGTATCGCCGAGATGCCATGGCTGCGCGACCACCAGATCAATGGCAAGATCGTGTTTCCTGGCGCAGGGATGCTAGTTATGGCAGGAGAAGCAGTATCGCAGACACGTCGTTCCCATCGGAAAACAACTGGGTTTTTTGTGAAGGAATCAGCCATTTCAAATCCGATTATCATTCCCCCAAACGAGGAAGAGCGTGTTGAAGTGGTCACTTATGCTCGGCCCATCCAAAATAGCTCGAACAAGGACCACGATGATGTCCATGTTCGAATCTGTGTCGAAGAAGGTGGAGTGTGGGTCGAGGCTTGCGCAGCTTTGATCCAAGTCCATTACGAACCACCTGAGGAGGAAGTCGACAACGGAAGAGAGCAGAAGCTCCGAACGCACGAATGCAACCGCATATACACCAATGCGAAGCAGCGATGCCATCAGAAGGTAGACCCGAGAACGCTGTACCAGCATTTTGCAAAAATGGGAATGCAATACGGTCCAACTTTCCAGGCTTTGCGTAATGTGTATTGGGACGGACACCAGACTGCTATAGCTGAGATGAGTTTGCAGTTCCCAGAAGAGCTGAGGTCAGCAGGATATGGCTCACTTACCCACAAGATTCACCCAACTTTGTTAGACGCCATAACTCACCTCCCCTGGGTTGCATTGACTAAGGGAGCAACTCAAGTGCAGCCCACGGGGGTTCCAAGCAAGATGAGAGGTTGCTGGGCCAGCAGCAGTGGACTGACTACGTCTCCGTCTACCACTTTGCGGGCATTTAGCACGACCGCTTTCAAGGGCCATCGAGGAACACTTTCATCAATGTTTGTACTTGATGAAGACGACAATGTAGTTATGTCCTTTGATCATATGGAAACAACTGCGGTTTCCTCGGCGGATTCACATCTTTCTGAATTTTCAAAACGCCGTCGGCTTTGTTGGGAGATGAGTTGGAAATGCGATCCAAGTCTCTTGGCTCCAAACCAGTTAAACCGCTTACTGCAATTTCATCTCGTCGACGTGGGAGATAGAGAGGTATTTTTCCCCCGAATGACACAAATGTGCCGTATCTTCATCAATGGAACGCTTGGAAAGATCAGTGGAAACGATATCGACGAAGCTAGACCACACATCAAACGATACATGAAGTGGATGAAGGCACAACAGGCCATGTGGCGGGAAGGGAACGTCGCCGAGCTTAAAAAAACTCCAGTGCAAGAAGAAATTGGAGCAGAAGAGTTTGATACCCTCGTGCGGTGGGTAGAGGCAGAGAACCCGACCGGGAGGCTTTTCGCGACTGTAGGCCGCAATTTGCCAGCCATTATTCAGGGTGATGTTGACCCGTTGGAGCTTTTATTCGACAAAGAAACTCAGTTGGCCGAGAATTATTATGCAGATAGTATGCGCTCGAGTGCTTTCGTACCGCCATTACGTTGTTACATTGATATGTTAGCGCACAAAAATCAAGCGATGAAGATTCTTGAAGTAGGTGCAGGTACCGGCTCAATGACGGCGCACATCCTCTCGTCAGTGTTTTACGGTCCAGAGGAGGCTGATCGAAAGCACCTTGCACCAAGATTGGCGTCGTACGATTACACGGACATCTCACCATACTTCTTCGACAAGGCTAAATCACGTTTCGCCGCAACGGAACTAGACTTCATCAGATTTTCCACGCTTGACATTGAACAAGATCCAGTTGATCAAGGATTCCAGCCGGGGACTTATGATATGGTCGTCGCCAGCGCCGTGCTTCATGCGACGCGAGACTTGGAAGAAACCCTCCGCCATGTTCACAGACTGCTGAAACCAGGTGGAAAGTTGGTGTTTGCTGAGATTGTTCAACCGGAAATCCTTCGCGCTGGGTTTGCCTTCGGTCTACTCCCTGGCTGGTGGCGCGGCTTGGAGGAATACCGAGATATGAGTGCGTGTATTTCTCGAGAACGCTGGAATGACTTGCTGATGCAGGCCGGTTTCGGCGGCATCGATATCTACTTCAGAGACCACGAGAGTGATATATCCCACGAATACGGCGTCATGGTAGCTACAGCCACCGAAGATAAAGAGACTGGAAATTCCCACGATATAGTCATTCTTAAAGATGACGACTGCGAACTTGCAGCAGAACTCATCAGTGCCCTACAAGAGCACTTCATCGGAAGCTCGGTCCTAACTCCTGAACAAGTTGGCAACGCAAATTTCTCGGAAGAGACTTGTATTATTTCTCTTCTTGACGTAGAAAAGCCGCATCTACAGGACTTGACTGAGAGAAAGTTTGAGAGGCTCAAGTCCATTTTCGCGGCATCTAAGCGGATGATTTGGGTTTCCAACTATGATCCAGATGCCAGGGACTCGCCATACTATGCTATGGTGAATGGTCTCATGCGCGTCCTCCGTTCAGAAGACTCGAGTCGCATTCTCATGACATTGTCACGGACAGGATCCTTGGATCCAGCGAAACTTGCATCTAGCATACACAAGATTTTGACGACTCCTAATTTTGGGGAGATGGGGGATATCGAATATTGGGAACGAGACGGCATAATTGAAGTACCACGAATCAAGGAAGCTTCCGCGATCAACGATGATCTTGGCTCTCGACTTAAACCTCAGCTTCATCATCTTGGTTTCAATAACTGCGGGCCGTTGGCTCTAGAGGTGGCTGTGCCTGGTGCGCTCGATTCGCTACGGTGGGTCAAAGATCCCGTTCACGCTCTTGAGATTGGTTCAGATGAAGTTGAAATTCAGATCAGAGCTGTGGGACTAAACTTCCGCGATATTTTTATCGCCCTGGGTCGACTCGATGAAGACACTGATCTCGGATACGAATGCGCAGGGATAGTGAGTCGAGTGGGAACGAACTGCAAGGACCTACAACCGGGAGACCCCGTGTGTGTACCTACTTCACCATGTCTGAAGTCTTACGCTCGCTGCCATCACAGGCTTCCTATCAAAATCGCAGATGGTGTTTCCTTCGAAGAGGCTGCTGCCTTGCCGGTCACGGGAGTCACAGCCTATTACTCGCTGGTCGAGCAAGCAAGACTGCAAAAGGACGACACAATCCTGATTCATGCTGGGGCTGGAGGTACAGGCCAGATGGCTATACAGATTGCTCAATTAGTAGGTGCTGAAGTGTTCGTGACAGTTGGATCTCAAGAGAAAAAGCAACTTGTGATGGTAAGGTACAAAATACCAGAAGATCACGTCTTCTACAGTCGGAATAAGTCCTTTGCGGAGGGAATCCGTCGTATGACGCAAAATAGAGGGGTAGACGTCGTGCTTAACTCACTCTCGGGTGATTTATTGACTACCACTTGGGAGTTAATGGCTCCTGGAGGTCGCTTTATCGAGATCGGAAAACGCGACATCGAGGCTAATTCCAAATTACCCATGGAACAGTTCCGGCGGAACGTATCTTTTTGCGCCGTGTCCATTGACAGACTAAGCCCGGTAAAGATGAGGAATGTGTTCGTCGAAGTCATGAAAATGGTTGGAGACGGTCGTCTCAAACACCCACACCCGCTTCATGTTTATTCGATTGGCAACATCGAACAGGCATTTAGATTCATCCAGTCTGGAAAGAACAGTGGTAAAGTCGTGTTGAACATGACTTCATCGGACACGGTTCCGGTGAGCTAGACAATTCTTGATGACATGGACTGAGGCTGATAACTCTTAGGTTTTACTGAAATACGAACCACATTACCAGTTTGATCCCAATGCAAGCTATGTTATTGCAGGCGGACTTGGTGGCCTTGGCCGAAGCGCTGCTCGATGGATGACTGAAAGGGGTGCCAGAAATCTCATCTTACTCTCCCGCTCAGGCCCTAAATCTCAAAGCGCAAAAGACTTGATCCGCGACCTTGAGGCACAGGGAAAGCAGGTTGAAGCTCTTCCGTGCGATGTAGCATGTCGCTCCACTCTCTCCTCGACCCTGTCTCAGTGTTTACAAAAGCTTCCTCCCATCAAAGGTTGCATCCAGGGTACAATGGTACTGAAGGTATGTGCGACTCCAAGCCGCCATGATACGATGCTAAGACTGCTCTAGGATGCATTGTTCGAGAACATGTCTTTTCTAGAATGGGAGCAAGCTATCGCGGCAAAGGTCCAAAGTTCGCTCAACCTCCACGAGGTCCTGCCTCGAGACCTCGATTTCTTTGTTATGCTCTCCTCGATGGCAGGAATAATTGGGTCGATCGGGCAAGCAAATTATGCATCAGGGAACACATTTCAAAACGGTCTAGCAAGATACCGGCGTCGTATTGGTGAAAAGGCGGCGGCTCTGGACTTGGGATGGATGGCAGATGTCGGCATTCTCGCCGAAAAGGAAGAATATCGCCGCGGAAGAGAGGGAATAGTCGACACTATCGAAATCCACGAGACTGAATTCCACGCCCTTCTCGACTATTACTGCGATCCAGCGTTGGAGGTATGCTACGACGCGGATGTACAACCAATCATAGGCTTAGCACCCACAGCTGAGCTTCGTCACCAAGGCTACGAACCACCCGCAGCTATGAACACACCTACCTTTGCTATTCTCGACCAGATAGATCGAGATAGTCTTAGTGCGGTAGGCGTAGATGCCCAGGCCCATAGTTCCACCGAGGACTTCTTCCGCGCCACTACCGATGAGGAAGCAAGTGCCGTTGTTATTTCTGCGTTGCTCAAGAAGTTAGAGAAGACTTTCTCTATCCCTGTTGACGACAGCGCAACTTCAAAAGCATTGTCTGCGTACGGTGTCGACTCACTTCTGGCAATTGAGATCAAATCATGGGTTAGCAGAGAATTCATGTCTGATATTGCTGTATTCGATATTATGGGTGGCGCATCAATCGAGCAGGTGGGCGATCTGGTTACTGAGAAATGCAAAGCAAGGAAGTCGGGACGTACAAGCTGAGAGCCTAGTTGAATCTGATGTAGCGATCACGAATAGAGTTACAGACACCATAGTCTAGGGAGGTAGCTGCAATTAATAAGGGAAAGGGTCTCTGTACTGTAAATGAAGAGCATATCGATTCCACTGATCGAAAGCCTAGCTCAGATCGAACAAAGAGGTGAAGTGTAGACAGGATAACAAAATTTACTAGAGGGGTTAGCGTTTGACCCAATGAAGCAGCATCGGGACATGCTATGGCCCGGTCTTGGGGACTTGGCAGCCTTGGAGGCTATAGATTGCAATGAAACTGGGCTCTGAGATGAGTTGTCCGACTGACGGATCGATGAGGAGTCTCATTGTGGGCGGTAGGAATTGCAGTGCTGATGCACTGAGGTTTTAGCATGTTCCTCTTCATTATTTGGGGGAGAGCCTGAATTATTCTCAGCTCAGTCGGCGTTAGAGATTTGCGGTGCATCTCGCAAGGCTGAGGGATTGGTAGAGAGTAAAGTCTAGTGTGGGCCTGAGGAAATGCGGTGCTTCCTTCCGAGTCTCGTGAGATAGCTAGGCTGAACATTCGAAGAGGGTTTGCATCGTGGAAGCAAGAGATGACAGTGCAATCTGACCTCGGAAGATCTCGGTCACCGTCACTAGCTCGAAAAGGTAAGGCGGGGAAATGGGACTGCTCTAGGGCGCTAGAGATTGCAGTGTAAAACTTCGGCCTTCTACAGGGGGGTCTCCTGAGCGGGCTGTTCCGCGTGCACAAGCCAACATCTGTGCGTAGAATGTTCTAAATAATTTACAACCCTTTGTAAGTAGGTTGCTAACAAACTTTACGTCCCTTGTTCAGCTCACTCCACCACTAAAATGTACTATAATGCTAAAGACACTAAATTAACAATTAACGTACAAGGAGCGTATACAGATTAATACCCTTCATAAGATAGGCTGGAAACAAAAGGATATTGCCTAGAAACTAGGGATACCTGCTTCTACAGTCTCTCTCTGCCTCCGTACGCCTGAGACGCCCACAAAGCCTAAGGGACAGTCTCCTATCCTATTAACTCTATTTTAAATCCTCCTTGTACAGCATGCAACTAAGAACGCTAAGCAGCAACAGAAAACTTAAGAGGAGATAGCTTAAGAGCTAGGGATAACTGTCTGCCGGCAATCGCTTATTAAGGCCTTTAAGAAGGAGCTCTATTATCGCCGCAAGGCTACAAAGAAGCCCTTCCTTACTAACTAACACAAGGCAGATTGAGTTAAGTGGGCATAGGAGCACCTAGACTAGACTGGCGATCAATGGGCTAGTATAGGCTAGAGCGACAATATAAGTGCTTAGGCTAGCCCTAGCAAGGTGTAGGTAACAAGGAGAGCTAAAGAGCGCTTCCTGCCTGCCTGCTGCGTCGCTTAATTCAAGGGCTACTCAAGCTGCATAGTGTGGGCGATGATATCTAGGGATATAAAGGGCCCCCTTGTTGTGTACAAAAAGAGCTAGTGTACAAACTAAAAGCACTTAGTTAACTCTAAGGTCTATATTAAGCATATCCTGCCGCTTATTATGGCCTTTTAAGACGTGTACACAGCGTACACAGGCAAGCAGCTAACCTTAATAGAGGATAACGCATCTATCCATACATCAAAGGCTACAAAGGAGGCTGAGGAGGCCCTGGGTATCCCAAAGATCTAGTGGCCAGCAAACTCACCTAACCTCAACCCTATTAAGAACGTCTGGCAGATCTTAAAATATCGCCTAGGGAAGCGCTTTCTAAAGACTAACAGCAAGGTAAGGCAGTATCTCCTTAAAGAGTAGGAGAAATTGTCTTTTAGTGACTATAGCAAGTACATTAAGTTAATAAGGGAGCGCTGTTGGGCAGTTATTAAGGCTAAAGGTGGACATACAAAGTGGTGAGACAGTGGTGGGACAAAATAACAGTACAATGCTTATTTATATGTATTTTACATAGAAAACAGCATTTCGAGAGCATTCAAGAATCGCTGGCCTGTGCGCGCGGGTGCAGCCCGTTCATGGAGGGGGGTTGTAACCAGGGCTTCCAACAGGCCGTACTACGGTCCGTACAAAGTGAACCGTAACGGTCACGTGTTCAGTACAAACGTACTAAGTTTGTAAGCCGCACTGTACAGTTAATAATGCCCTAGGTACAGTACATAGTACAGATTATATTACCTTTTTAGGAAGTTTTTATAGCAATTTTAGAGGAGTAGAGGACTCTAGTAAGCAGAATGTAAGGCCGAGATGGTGCTTACGTGCGACGGGTATATATACTATTCTGTACGCAATAATTAACTGTTAGTTGATTATTCGCACCTTTTTAGTTGTATTAGCGTAGTGGTACAGAGCTCCGTCCTTACACAGAAGGTCTGCAGAGAGAGCTTCTAGAGCTCTAATTAGCTAAAAGTTTTATAAAGGCGCTTAAATCTCTTTTTAAGAGGTTGTCAGATATGCGCACCTACTGTCAAGACAGGAGGAACGTTTGACGAAAGCTGCTACATAGTACGAGCAATAA
>NW_022985197.1:527341-532195 GCF_010093535.1 Lindgomyces ingoldianus
AGAAACAGTGCTTTAATCTGACAATTAAGAGTCTCAGTGCCTCCATCGATACAAAATGGCCACCCAGCCTCCTCGAGACGCGACAGTCGTCCTTCGAGACCACACCGACTACAGAGCCTGGATGATGCAGCTGCAATCGAGATGTGTAGCGCACGGCATCTGGCCGCAAGTGGACCCTAAGTTGACCATCCAAATGATCTCCAAACCAAGAGCTCCAGAGATGCCGCTAATAGCTGAGTTTTCACCAGCCTCCAACGTTAAAACGCCTACGCACCTGAACAAGCTATCGACAAGCGGTGTCAGAGCCTTTAAAGAAGCCATTAAATACTACAAGATTAAGGCTGACAAGTACAAGAGTAATAGACATAATTATAAAAGAGAGTAATTAAGCCTTTAACAGATTATTGTCTTTATCTAGTCAACAGTTAGCCTGCATCTGCAGTGTACATGCTGTTCCCTAGATTAACTACTTAAACAGTAGATTACAAACCTTAAAGCTATAGTAGGTGTTAATAACTAATTTAAATAAGAACGTGCGCGCAACTAATATAATGCATCTTTAAAGCTGCTAAGAAACGCAAGCATATAGGACCTGTAGCTAGCAGAGTATGACTACGCTGCCATAGAAGCGGAGACACAAAATGTTCTAGAAACAACACAGTTTAATGCTGTAGCAAAGGACTTTCTAACTACTATAAATAAAGTTGCCTTTTATTAGTCTATAACTTTTTAGAAAAGCAGACAGTTTACACTAGACATAAATTAGAAAGAAATAATAAAGCGCTTTTAAAAACATATAATATTAAATTATCTAATATGTATAAAAAAGCATAAAGCTGCCTTTATAACAGATAACTTGTTATACCTTACTAAAAGTAGAAAAACCACCTAGGGCACAAACAGAGACGCCTGTAGTGCAGAAGTTGTAATGTTAAAAAAATAGAGTAAACCTTAACATTAATGTTATTAAAAAGATAATAAGAAGTTATTTTTAAGCTAGAAACCTGCTAAAACAGAAGGCACTAAATGTCCTACATGCGGACACATCTATGCACTAAAGGACTGCTTCTATGTCTATCTAGACAGAGCACTAGACTAGTAGATGCTAAATAAGAGAGTTAAAAAGCTTATAGCATTAAAGCGTAAGCACAACTTAGAATTTTAAGGCTTACTAAGAGGGCAGCGTAGATATAATTTAAGAATACTAATCTTAAAGAGTTTACATACACCTACGCTAGAGATACAAGAAGACTAACTTAAAAGCTAGGAAGTATTAAAAGTTAAGGCAGCTGCATTGCTAGCTATAGTTAATTTAAACTAGAACAGATATCTGCTAAGAGAATTATTTATTCTTAACTTAGGCTTAATATGCTACATTATAAATAATTCTAATTAAATCTACAACTATTATTTACTAACACTAGAAGACTTTATCTAGTCTAGAAACTCTTGTGTATAGATTTAAAGCTATAAATTAATTACACTAAGCTTAAAAAGTAAGCATAGAACACACAGTTAAGCATACAGTCTTGTACTACATAACGCTGCACTGTGCCTAGACCTGCTGTGCAACCTGTAAGGCCGGGATGGCGCTTACGTGTAAGGCCGAGATGGTGCTTACGTACGACGGGTATATATACTATTCTGTACGCAATAATTAACGTTGGTTAATTATTTGCACCTTTTTAGTTGTATTGGCGTAGTGGTACAGAGCTCTGTCCTTATATAATAATCAACTAACAACGAGGACGGTCGCGCGTTTGACCCACACCTTGGACAGCTTTGCCAGTTTTTAGACTGAAACGTGAGGCGGCCTCTTCTGGCGCCACGTTGTTGCTGCTGGGAGGTCTAGTGTATATGGCTTAGCTGGCGTGGGCCACTGAGCGTTGCGTTGTTATTTATCCCGCGCCTCTGGGCCGCAGGTGGTCAGCCTCTGGCCGGTAACCGAGACATGCGCATAGGCGCCTCTGAGCTGCGGGTAGGTCATGTGACGCCTGGGACATGCGTCTGCTAAGAAGGGGGATAATGTAAGGCCGGGATGGCGCTTACGTGTAAGGCCGAGATGGTGCTTACGTACGACGGGTATATATACTATTCTGTACGCAATAATTAACGTTGGTTGATTATTCGCACCTTTTTAGTTGTATTGGCGTAGTGGTACAGAGCTCCGTCCTTACACAACCTAGTCTTATTCTGCCTACTGCAACAGAAAGGAATCTAGTAGGACACACAAGCAGAGCTGACTGCTTTAAAGGCCTTAGATAGGATAATAATTAGAGATTTTACAGAGATCTATAGCTAATAGGTGTTAGAGTACTATCTACTATAGAAGGGCTTATATTATACACACATAATTAACATAAGAACTAAACATAGTCTATAAAAGGCATTAGTAGAGATATAGCATAAGTGTCTAGGACACCCTAGACTAGCTACACTTTAACACCTTGTATAGTAAGCTAAGGGGGTGTAAATTAAAGGAATTATAACAGTCTAATGTAACTTATGTAGTAGAGCTAAGATATAATAATAAATTAGCTACGTGCTGCAAATTAGCAACAGTAGACCTAGTAAGAGACTATTAATTAATTTTTATACATATAAAGCATAAAGCATTATAAAAGAGCAAAGTTAAATGCTAATTACTAACAAGTATTCTAGCCTCTAGTAGGACCTCTACTTTAAAAATAATAAGCCTGCTAAATTAATTATTAAAGCTTTTATAATTTTTATCCTTTTTTTAAAAAACTATTATAACATTACTATAAAAGTTATTAAAGCTAATAATAAGATTATAACAGTAAAACTAGAGGTAGAATGCTAGCTAGCATTGCATAAAATAACTGTTAAGCCTTTAGCACTAGATACACAAGCCTAGAACAGAGGAGCTAAACGCTTAAGAGGTGTGAACAAGAAGAAGTTACAGGCTATACAACTAGATGCTAACCTACTATAGAATATATAGCTATACATTACTAGAGCAGGCGTATACCTATACAATTAGACGCTAAACTATGCTAATAACTAGAAGACACTATATAAGATCTTCTTTACATAAGCAGCTTTAAATAATAAAGTTGTTATATTAATCTAAAAGCTAAGCTTTACATATTTAAAAGCTTATAGCTGTAAAGCATTTATAATAACTAATAACACACATTAGAATAAATCTAAGCTATAAAGGCTAGACCTAAAGGCGTAGATTAGATATCTAGTTAGGTACTAATTATTAAACATCTACTGCGTATAGATACTACTACTAGTAAAAGTAATTTATACACATAACATTATTTTTAATAAACACTTAATTTTTAGCAGTAAGCCTAAAAACTTAATAAATAACCTTATACATAACATAGTAAAGAAAATTACTATATATATTAAAATAATTAAGCTTCTAACACCTAGTTATTAGCTAAAGATAGAGTTATTTTATAAAGACAACACTGTAGATAATACATTAAATTTTAATAAAGTAGACCTACTAGGCTACTATTAAGAAAAAAAGATTAGAGATAACTATCTGTCTTTTCTAAACACTCTGCTACCTATAGCATTACTTATGCAGTTAATAGCTAGAGCAGCACTAAAGCTAAGCTAAATAGGGTTGCTAAAGACTGTACTATAGGCTGCAGCCTTTATAGCTAGTATAAGATTTAGAAGTGTAAGAAAGCATAGTAGTAAGACGCTAGATAAAGCAGCATTAATAAAAATGCTATTTAAAAAAAAGACACTTTATAGAAGCTAGCTACTACTTTTACTATTAACTTAAAAGTAACTAGAGAAGCACTCTTTATATAAGATGTTTAAGGCAGCAGAAAGAACGCACCTAAACAGTTATTAGACAATAAAATCTTAGACAGAGGTCTAGATAAAGCTAATTAAGGCAGCTAGACAGCAGATTCTAGATTGTATGTAGGTGTACACCTATAAGCTTAATAAGCACTATAGATTGCAAAAATATAAGGCGCAACTAGTAGTCTATAGCAATTAATAAAGAAATATTACTACATAAAATACCTATACTGCCACCCTAGCAGGACGCTTATTTTAAATGCTAATAGTAATATCTGCACACTTTAACTTAGAGCTTAAATAATATAACATAACTAATGTGTTTATACATGCAGTAATTAACTATAATATCTACATGCAGATGCTAAGAGGCTATTAGAAACTAGGTATAATACTAAAGCTTTAAAAAGCACTATATAGCCTATAAATTTTTTCTCTACTTTAGTAACACTATTTTATAATAACTCTTAAAGGCCTTAGGTTCTTAGCTATTCTACATAAACCCTACTGTATAACTAAAGCTAGAATATTTTTTTTTTATGTAAACAACCTTATTATTGCGCATAAAAAAGGCTCTAAAGTAGATGCACAGCGTGTAGTAGACTAGTTATAAGAGAAGTATACTCTAATAGAAGGCAAGGACCTATAATAGTTCCTAGAAGTTAAGATTATTAAAAATTAATAGTAATAAATAATTTAGCTATTATAAGCCTTATATATTAATAAGATAGCTAGGCTAGCTAATAGAAAGAACCTGCAGCATGCTACACCTATAAGTAGGATTAAACTTATGCTGCAATCTAGTTTTACAACCCTATTAAAGGTAAATTAATATTAGCAGAAGATTAGATCTTTGCTCTTTATAGCAGTTACTATAAGACTAGACATTACCTTTGCTACATCACACCTTGCACAGTTTCTTACAAATCCCGCATCTAACTATTAGGATGCAGCTGATTAAGTCATCCTGTACCTACATGCGACACAGACGTACGCACTCTAATTAGAAGAAGAAGACTACCTTATAGTAGCAAGCAATGCGTTATTTATAGATAATAC